>NC_056731.1:259327342-259527342 GCF_019279795.1 Protopterus annectens | reverse complement strand
CCCATCCTAATTATATGTACTGACTCTGAGACTGTACAATTCCTGGGAAAGGGAATATTCCCCTGCCCAGGGATTGTCGATTTTGCACATCCCTTGACTATCTGTATAGTCACAAATGCGGTCAATTAAACAGATGAGATGAGAACCAAACTCCTTATCAACCAAACCAATGGAACCCATATATATATATATATATATATATATATATATATATATATATATATATATATATATATATATATATATATATATATATGAGATAGATAGATAGATCGAGATAGATAGATAGATAGATAGGTATAGGTATAGATATCCGCAGGAATACAGAAACTGTTTTAAGTAACAGATAAAAGCAATGCAGTCATTTTTATTCAGTATATTACCTGCAGATTAGATTAATTTCAGAATTTACAAATGAAACATTACACTGTATCTGGAGTTAGGTATACTGTTTTAATATTTAAAATAATTACACTGTATCTGGAGTTAGGTATACTGTTTTAATATTTAAAAATATATATATATATTACCATCTCAGGCAGACTTCTAAACATATGTGCCCATGTATCTAAAAACTGTATCCTTATCTTTCCAGGTCAGTTATAGCCATCTTTATTCAAATGTAAAGTGTCAATTTTTGCATATGTTTTCTTGAAAGATGCAGCATCCCTCTCAAGTTTCTATGAATCACTTAGAATATTTGAAAACGTTCATCCTGTCAGCTACAGTGAGACAAAACATTCTTTCCATATTGTTAAATCACTTATGCACTTGTTTTGGTTAGCTGCATTGGTCAGACTGATGTCTAATTTCCTTCTACTCTCTGCTTAGTGACAGGCATGATAAATGACCAGTCCTTAAAGTGAATCCTGAGGCACTCCACTGGTAATCACCTATACTCTTCTTACTGAGCAATATGAACCAAATGATCCCTCCATCTGTGAAAATGATTCTTCCCAGACTGGATTATACACCAGTAAAATGGACTTCTGAATGGACAGTGGACTGAGACTCCATTGAGGCATTCGAGAAGACAGAGGACAGGTAGAACATGGGGAGAGCAAAAGCAAGGATGGGGAGGAGATAAAGTTAAATGTACTTACAAGTCAATGTAATGTAATATAATATAACACAAGACTATGGCCTTCTGCACCTTACTACCCTGCTATTCTGATATCTGGATTATAACAAGCTTTAGCGCTTGTTGCACCATTAAAATTATAACCTCCCTGAAGTCTAGGGAGAACTACTATATCCTCAAGGTCAACTACACTGCTTGTCCAGTTAAAAAAAAATATCTGGTTAGTCTGATATGAGATATTTGTTGAGAAATTTTACTGATTTTCCGTTTTTTAGTCACTCAAAAGTATTTCTTACTTTCAGAAAATTATGCAGGTAGAACAAATATAGTCAAAATCAAAGATTTGTGATTTAACACCTCTTTTAGAAACAAGACGTCTCATGTGCTCTCGTCCTCTTTCTCTGGATAAGGAGCACCATATGTTATTCTGTTAATTTGCCAGAAAACTATTCTGCAGTACTCCAAGGGGTTCTGTTAGGTCTTTTAGAACTTCAGATTATAATTAGGCACAATTTAAAAAAATAATTTCAATTATGTTAACCAAGATGTGAAATCAACTGCTTAGCAGAATCAGATGATACAGATGCAGATTTATTTTTGATGATATTCACAATTCAGCTTCTTTAAGAACTGTTAAGTACTTACCAACAAACATGACTCGCGGCACATATTTTCCATCAGGGGACAAATTCTTATCTGAGGGTTCATGCTGAAAAAAAAGATGTTGCAAAAAGTATTATTTAAAATCTTAGCAATAGGTCTCTCATCCTTAACAATGCATGCTTATGTTCACTGATGGAATTATTCCATATACACTCGGAGCTAGCAAGCATACATATACACATATATACATATTTATTTATATATTCCATTAGTTTAACTGGGGTAATCTTAGTGAGATAAATTATAAAACCTTCTAAGTGGAAGTCTTGGGAGAAAAACACCACATTATCAAAATGTGAAAATGAAGAAACACAGTAAGATAAATAATTCTTGGCCAAAAACACAGAACTACCTAGGTCTAAAAAAATAGTACGTGACATTAAAATGAAGTTGTGCAGTTGGTGAAATGATGTTTAGCAATAAATACATAATGTGCATATTAATAACATCAGATATATACCCTTTTGTTGCTTGAGTTAATGTATCCCATTTAGTGCTACATTGCCTTACCCATCCTATGATCTATTGTTCCTAGTGAGAATAACTGGAATCAAACCATAGATAGTTTGGGGGATCTGTGCATGAGCTAAAGCATTTAGGAGATGTCTCTGTTCATTATCAGTACAGGGGGTAGTCCTGGGGTAAATTCTTTATTACTAATGCATGGACCCATGTTACAGTTCAATATGGACAGGGATTAGCTTTGTTCACATGGGTGAGGAGTCTGTTCCAGAGCAGTAGTATCCTTTGTGAGAGATGCCTCTCCCTCCAAACCATTCTGTTGGTGTTAAGGAAGAGGTTTAGATCCCTGGACTGAGTATTTATGATGTCATTTGAGTTGCTGATGTGTAGAAGGTCCATCAGTATTGGGTCAAAGTATGCCAGACACAGGTCACTATTCAGCAGTCTGCAAGATACCAAGTATAGTGACAGAGCTTTGAGGCAGTCCATATGGGACATATTGTAAGTCTTGTATCCTTTTAATAAGGTATCTCTCTGTGGGTGTTCCAGTTGTTGCATGTATCTGAAATGAGGGTTGAGTAAAAGGGAACAGCGACATCTCTAGATCTAAATGTAATATAGAAGGACTTTCTTATGACAGTGGACACAATGTCAAAAGTTAGGTCACTGTCTGCATAATTTTCCAAATCCCAAACAACTGGGTAAACTCTTAGCAGCATATTGTCAATGTGATAGTTCCCTGGGGTAGACAGTTTTCCAAAGAACACAATAATGCATTTTTTTGGCATTTAAATTTAGTCAATGATGCTGGCACCAGATATTTGTTTGGGAAAAACCTTCCTGTAGGATAGCTAAGTCATTAGGGGATTCAGTGACTGTTCTTAGCTTGCAGTCATCTGCAAACTTAGTCACAGCCCTTTGGTATTGGCTTATACTTCAGAGAGGTTGATACCAAACAGTAGACATCCCAGCACTGAACCCTGTGGGAATCATTGATGAATGCTCTCTTTGTGGAGGTAGTTTCCTCCATTTTGATCGTTTGAATCCTATCTGTGAGCCAGATGGCAATCTACTGGGTGACTTAGGGGGTTATTCCTAGTTTGTTTACCTTTTTTACTATGCCTGAATGGGGCATTGTGTCACAAGCTTTGGCCTGGTTGAGGTATGCAGTGTGTACCATTTTACCTTCATCTATTGATGTGATGTCCTTTTCAGAAAAGTCCACCAGGTTAAGTAAGCATGACCTGCCCTTGATGAAAACACAGATGGGTCCAGTGTTTGGAGGTTCCCTATGTTCCTTATCGATTAGCTCCATGATAACTTTTTCCATGGACTAGTGTATGATGCTGGTCAGATTTATGGGTCTATAATTGCCTATGGTTGTGGAAGGTTCTCCCTTACTCAGTGGAGTGACTACAGCTGTTCTCTATTCTCTCAGCACATAACCTGTAAACAGGCTGAGGTTGAACAGTGTTGTTATGGGGTGCCTAAATCATGCTTCGTGCTATTTAATATGCATCCAGAGATATTGTCAGGATCCATCAATGCCATATATCTAGTTTTTGATAACTCTTTTAGGACTAGGTCATTTATCAGAGCTGGAGGTGAGTCAGTTTCAGTAATATCTGCTGGGATAGAATGAAGGGAGAGTGGAGTAAAGTATGAGCTCAGTTTATCAGCCAGTAGGTTCACTATCTATAGCCATTGTGTAGGCAATATTATTCACAATCAGCTCAGCACATTGTGGTCTTGTACTTCTGAGATTATGAACATAAAAATACCTCATGATTGTCTTTTGCTTGAGTAGCTATTTTAACTTCATACTTTGTTTAGGTTGATTTAATTAACGTCTTTGGTTGTTTGTTTATTTTAATGACAAGGGCTCTATCATTCTTGGAATTACTCCTCTTACTTTTGGGTTTTTGTTTCTGGGTTTTGCCCTGCACTTGGTCCTACAGGGTACAACTACATCTATGTAGCCGTTTACATGTCAGTTGTATAAGATTCTATGGAATATGTAGAGTTAACTGGCCTCGGTGAAGATTTGAAACTTGCAATTATGTCACTTAGGAGTAGGTAGTTTGTCTTAAAGGAGTTTCTAAACATCGCAATGAGCTTTACTAGTGCAAGTTGTCCTACTGAGCTTGATGAAACTCATTTGTAACCCCTTCTTGTTTACTAATCAGGAGTTTTTTTTTATTATTATAGATTCTCCTAAGATGTCTTTTACAGCTGTGCAGATTGTTGGTCCTAGCACTCCACCAATGTGTTTAAGTATTAAAATTTTTACTTGGACATGAGACCCAATCAGTTCTTAGAGATGGCTGTAAAAATCAGACAATGTGTCAGTAGAGGAGGTCAGATAAAAATAGTTAGCTCATACATTTAAAAAGTTGTTTATCATTTTTAAAGTAGTAGGCCATATCATAATAATATCATATTGATTACAGTTTATCTACAGAATTGTATAGATTTTTTTGTTCTAATTCTAATAATAACCATAGAATGGGCTGAATCTTTTAAAGAAAGACCAGTATGAGTACCAAAATGATGAAATAAAGGATGAATAACTACAACATTCTGTAATTCAAACCCCCTACTAGCTCACTGGATGTCTGATAGCATAGTCCCAGTTTCTAATAGTAGTTTGTTTCCTTATAAAGACTGCACTATCACCATCGTTTCTATTCACATTAACTTTATGGTAGCTAGAATACCCTTCCAAATGCAGTAGGGGGTGCATCTTGTTGGGGCCATGTTTCAATTATAATTGACACAGGTGGGTTCTTATGAGTAGCTAGCTATACTAATTAGTAGACCAAATTTGTTACTCCAGCTTTATGAGTTACAGATGTCTCTTAAGCCACTGAAGTTCACAACACCTCTATTACTTATTGTGTCTCTATAAAATCTTTTTGTTTAGCCTAGAACTAAGGTCAGTATTCATAGCTTTGCATTTTCTTAGTGATGTGAAGAGCAGCTTGAGTTTATGCAAACACCAGATTTTCAGGGTGACTAGAAAATTGCAGAGGACTTTTTGTGAACACATTCCCGTATTGAAAATGCGTAACATGATTAGTGCATGAGCGACAGGAGGACAGCTACTACTCTGTTAAGGGGCATTGCATGTATGTACATACACATGACTCTGTAATAATAAAGTAAATAACCCTGAAGTTATGCCAAAAAAGCAGCAGTTTCCAGTCAGACTACAGAGATGCAAGGGGAGTGGAGTTGGTGCTTCTGCATGTCTGGACATTTTTACTGAAGGGATTGCTTGATTAAATGTTTCATTTAGTGTCTGTGCATACCTGGACATTTTACTGAAGGGGTCACTTGGGTGAATGTTTAATTTCAGTGCTTGTGTATACTTGGACGTATCACAGAAGGGGTCGCTTAGGGAAATATTTAATTTTAGTATTTGTGTCTACCTTGAGATTTTACTGAAGGGGTCATTTGGAGAAATGCTTCACTTTAGTGCTTGCACATACTAGGGCATGTTACTGAAGGGGTCACTTGGACGAATGTTTCATTTTAGTGCTGGTGCATACTAGGAAATGTTACTGAAGGGGTGTTGGGAGAAATAATACATTTCTGTGTCAGGGAAGTGCCTGTGCATACATGGTCAGACTGCTGAAGTGATCAGCGGGCAAAATAATTTATTATGTCATTTTAGTGCTTGTGCATACTTAAAACAAACTAATGAAGGGGTATGAGAGAAATATTCATTTGTGTGTCAGGGAAGTACTTGTGCATACTTGAGCAAACAAGTTTGTGGATTGCAACTCCAATATCAAAGACAAAGCACCGCATTTAACAATGGATGTGAGTAACAGAGATGTTGGACTATGAATTGCAGAACTGCCTCATTAACATACTATGCTATACAACATTTCTCATTTGCATCTCATTTTTAAGGCCTTGCACATCAGTGTAAATGGCCTCTATGAATCATGTCTTTGCTATGCTCATTTGTAAGTATCAGGGATACCCCTTTCACATTTGCACAAGCAACTATGAATACTGCCCTAAGAAACGTATTCCCAATGTAGCCCAAACGATAATTATAATTTATAAAAATAAATGTGGATTATGACACAAGTCATCTAGAATGAAAGTGCATGGCATGATTAATTTGACTAATGACACTGCCAACGGCTTTACAGAGTCCAAATGACAAACAGGTAGAGAGGAATATCTGCAACAGCAATATTATAGGTTTTCGACTCAGCATGCGAACATGAAGGTTTAAGAATCTCATGCTTGATACTTTCATTAAGGCTTAATCTCACACATAATCAACTGTAAAATGCAAATGTAACATTGGCATTACAATCTTACAGTCAGATATGACACTGTTCATATAGCTCAGGTGCTTGCATATAATTATCTTAGGTGGCAATTTCATGTAAACTAATTTAAAAAAAAGTTCTCAGAACTATAGCAAAGAGCTTATACAACAAACTACCTAAACACATTCCTTTAAGCAGCTGTGATACTAGCGAAGACTGCTTAAATTAATTCACCACTGAACTCTCATTTGAACTCTTAAATACAGCTGAACGAGGCACCTAACAATTTCATTCAGGGCAACCATCCCTTTTGTCCTGCCTTAGTGATGATATTAATCACTTTCTTCCTGAAGTGCAATGACTTTAGAGTTAGAAAAATAAATTAAGGGATTTTTTTTGTCAGTAAAATCCCCCCAAATGGGATGTAAGGAGACTAGTCATCTGCAAAGCAACTTTTTTTTATATTTATTTTGTGTTTTTCACTGCAGAGCATTTACTAATGTACTTTAAAACCATGAGTACAGGTGTCATGAGGATTTGTTTCCTCAGCCTGCCTATTTTAAGTAATTTCTGACAGAGAATTTAGTTCTGAGGCATAAAGTCTCAAACAATCACACTGGCTACACTATAACATAGTCAGCTAGCTTTATGCCATCAATCAAGCAGCTTAGCATAAAATTCTGGGTTTGGATGATATTTAATACACCTCCTCAAATGATAACTGCAACACTATATTGCTTATGTTAATTTAAAATACATTCGTAAATAGAAACAGAGTTTTCTTTTAAAAGCTGCACTCCTACAAACAATGTTTTAAGTAACCTACATTCAACTGTTGTATATATGTATGTGATATACTGTATGTATAGAACTAATGACCAGCACCCATCTGATATTTGTCTATATATGGCTCACCTGCACTTCTGGATATGTATAGAACTAATGACCTGCATCCATCTGATATTTGTCTGTATATGACTCACTTGCACTCCTGAAAATGTATAAAACTAATGACCTGCACCCATCTGATATTTGTCTATATATAGCTCACCTGCACTCTTGGATGTACCTATGTTTGTTACCTTATCTATCTAGGTGTCTATTTTGTGTATTTTTTCATTTGTTAAGCAAGTAAACATACTGGTCTGGGAATGCTTTTCAGGCATGACCCAAGCCAATCTGGCAGGCACAAAGTAAGTAAAATCAAAGTCCATGACAGATATATCCATAGTTGTACAGGTAATAACACATTAATGAGTAAACAGAACATATTTATAGGGCTCAGCTTACAAACTCAAGTCTCAGCCTCACCTGGAATCACAACACAAGAGAGAAGGATCTGGGTATGTGGTGTGGAGGGAGCCCGGACTGTCAATCTGATGACTGGACTTTGATCATTGACTCTGGACTCTGGTACTAGAGAGGGGGGGGGGTCAGGCAGGATGGGAAGGTATGAAAGAGCATGGTGCACTCTTTTCCTGGGGTGGGTTGGAGGGGGGCTTGGGTACATTCAAGGGCACACTGGAAAGTATGATTTGCCTGTTGGAGACCAAAGAATCCACAGCTTATGCTTCACAAGGAGGGACACCCCATGTGGCACAGAAGACAGCTTACTGCATATCACTCCTCATTACCTTTCAGGGTGTGGGCAGTTAGGTCCTGGGGAAACTCAGAACAAAAATCCTCAAACCACCCACAATGGCAGTCTGAATGACAGCCCTTACTAGTTGACTCTCACTTTGCTGATGGGGTATGAATTGGACAACTGACCAAGAAGGAGTATCGGGGTCATCAAACATAGACAAAGAAAAAAAAATAAGAAATTGAAAAAAAATGCATATATATGCACAAAACAGATATATGTATGGAAGTGTAGAGCGAGAACTGAATAGACCTAGTGGTAGAGTGAGGAGAGATTAGTAATTTAAGTGCTGAGAGAAGAGACTAGCATAGCATCCAGTAATATGTGACCATTGTTACAACAACTGTGGAAGAAGGGAGTGACATTCTATGGTTAGCAGGTTAACATTATTAGAACAACTGTGGAATGATTGGCTAAGGAATGCATGTAATATATCTATACTATAACTGCAAGTAAAATGCATATCTTCTCTTTTAACTTTATAGTGTATGTTATTTGATTTTTCAAACCAGGTTGAGGTTGAAAATTTTTTTCTGCAATCCAGTCAATCTCCTGACAAATAAATGAATTAAATGGACCAGATGTTGACAGTTAAGCACAGCAGAAAGTTTCATGTAAAGACATCCACAGTGATATCCTGGCTGTTACAGAAAGTAAAACGATGTTGGGCTTTAAGCTAATTAGAAGTTAGTTCGCAGCAGTATTATGTTCCACAGCTTAAACTATTACTTGTACAAGCATTTACTAGTGTTATTGTGTAATGACGCGTTTGAATGCTTTTAGTGTGTTTTTTTTTATTTGTTTGTTCCCTAAAATCATACTGCATTTTGCAGTTAAAGCCACAGGGTTTTATTTTTTGCATTTTATAAAAGCATAATATTGCATCACACTACTTATATGAGTAGGGTATTGGCTTTGACATGTCTTACTTGTTTGCATTTCTACCTCTTCTGCCAGTTCAGTAAATTTCCATTTGGCATTCCAAAGCATTTCAGCTCAAACTCCTCAATGACATTTTATGTGGCTCTAACATCAGAGTGTGCCAGCCATAATTTATAAATTAGGAAACATCTTTCCCTGAAACCACCTGCAAGCACTTTCAGTCCTCATCAGTTATGACACATATGTGTTGATCATTCCGACATGTTCACTACAACTGGCTTTGACTATACTCTTCTACTAAGAATTGCTGCCGACACTTTGACTATTTTAATATCCACATGTGAAGATTTTTTCTGAAAGTTGGCTAGTCAATACAAAAAGTAAAAAAAATGTATTAAAACAAGACCCTGATTAGTGTTTATACTTTAAAGAATAGGGGATACTAATTTTAAGATTTCTGAGCCACTGAAATAGCATTAATGCATGCTAATTTGCATGACCACATACTGACCCTCTGTGGTCCATGACAACTGTCTACAGATTCTGATCATAAACATTAATAACTTCAAAATCAAAGTGTATATTGTTTTTTTATATGCTTTATCCCACAAATGTGGTTACATATGTCAGAAAAGTACCACCATAGAGGTCTGCATACTTAAGAAAATGGAGGAAAATATCTAGTCATAGCTCTATTACATTTAACTTTGCTGTAATTATTACAACTTCAGGATGAATGCAGTTTCATAAAAGGTTATGGTATTTTTTTCTTAAAAGGCTGAAATTATTTATTCATGGGAAATTAGACATTTACAAATTCCCTGTTAGCATTTATTATATTTGCTTAAAATATTTATAAATAACTATTCTGTGAAGTTATGCTTTAGCTATATTTATTAAACACTCTTTACTAACTTGAGTTCTTACAATGACTAAACATACCATTGCTTAGTCGAGCATGTTATGTATTTGTCAGTAATGTTATGTTCTGCAAAACACAAATGAAACAAGTTCCTTACATCTCTATCCACTTGTAGCCTACACTCCCACCTTTTACTTTTTAGATAATACACTCAAGGAAACCGATTACTGATATTCCATGCCTTTATCTTCCAAGTACTCTGTCATCATACTGTTACCTTAGTTTGCTGTACCTAATGAAGCAAAGGATTGCAGGCCTATCTGAAATCATTGGTCCTGTATTAAGATATTTGAAAAATGAATGCATAAACAGGTTTGTACCACCAAAGGTACAAAATGTAATAAGTTATATCCTTCTTTCTTGAGAATGGCAGCAGCAAAAATAGACAAGCAGCTGACACATATATTCAACCTATCACTGACATCTAGAATAGTCCCTTCATCTTTCAAGTAATCAGTCATCATACTGGTATCTAAGGTTGCGGTACCTAGAGAACCCATGGATTTTAGATCTACCTCAAATCATTGACCCCTTACTAAGATATCTTAATCAAATATGCAGTTATGATCTACTTTGTAACTAGCAACATGGGCTTTGCACTGTCTTTAGTACTATAACAGCTTTATACTCAGTCATAGATAACATTTCCAACAATATGAATGGTGGGGGTCTATATGACTTCATCAAACAGTCACTTCAACAAACATCATTTTATTGACAATGCCATATATTGAATTCCCCTCCCCCACACCCTGCTAATTATATATACCAAATCCAATATTGCACTACAGTGGGAAAGGGCAAATTTCCTGATCCTCACTGTACTGTGATCTCAGTATGAACAGTTTAACAAACTGCATGTTTGATGTAATTGCACTGAAAATGCCATTCAAGGAACTGATTTTTTGATGAAATGATTTTTGATGAACTGATACGGACCCAAATTATGATTTATTGATGCCAGTCAGTCATTTTGTAGATAAGGGGTCCTATCAGAAGAGTGAATGCTTAAATTAGCGAACGCTCTTTTGTCAACCTTTAAAATGCAAAACCTGAAAATGCTGAAGGCACGGAACATCAATTTTTTTTCCCAGGGGAAAAAAAATCGATGGGCCATTCTCTGGACTTTGCTGTTTTCTCCACTGTGATGCAATCTTGGAGTTTGTATATTTAAGTTGGGCTGGTGTGGAGGGCACAACCCCCCACATTGGAGGGTGAGGGGGTGAAGCCCCCCCACTTTATTTTGCCTGTACATTGTTTTTTTTTTCGGATCAGTGAATTTTTTCCCTGGTAAAAAATTCGCTGATCTGTTCCTTCAACAGTGTTCGCTATTTTTAGTGTTCGATGTTCTGAAATAGACACATAGATATCACTAACCCATTCAAAACTGTTGGCAATACTGTCTTAACCAAGAAACTTACCAGAATTAGCTTTCTGAAGTTATACTACAATAGCTTAAAAACTGTCATATACAACCTTTTAAGTCTAATATAGAAGCACATTGTAGGAGGAAGGTAACCTTAATACTGATGTACCACAAGGACCAGACCTTGGATATCTGCTCTTCTCACTGTTCATAAATGACTTAAGGTACAATGTTCTGCCACTTAATATATCTCTATACAGAGATGACTTGCTACTTCTCAGTTCCAAAACATTTACTGAACTCCATCTGAAATGTCAATTCAGTTTTACTGCACTGCATAATAGGAAATATGTTAACATACTAGCAAACAACCCAAACAAATCTGTTACCACTCATAGGTTCATAGGTTCATAGGTTCATACTAGGCTATCTGCCCAAGGGCATTTATAAGCCGAATAAAATTATGCCTATCATTTTATCCATTGGTCAAGATTCCTCTTGAACAAGGCCAGATTTTGTTCCACAGCATAGGAGTCTCTGGGTGATGAATCTGTCCCTCCAGCGGATCTAGATTTTTGAGGTGAAGCATATTCATCAAATCTGGGTTTGACATGGCCTTATATGTCAGGCACAGATTACTATGAGACTGAATAGAGCTGGAGTTCTTGAGATCCTTTATCCTTTTGGTGAGGAACTTTTGGGGCCTTTCAAGCTGCATCAGGTGTCTGGTCAGTTGATCTAGATGTGAATCCCTTCATGATCAGGTGCTCAGTGGATTGCCACCTATATGGTAGCTTGACTATGCATTTTTGGCGTTTAACTTCAGGCCATGGCTCTGGCACCAGTTATCCATAACCCTCCTGTGTTTGCTTGTACTTCAGAAAAGTAGATGCTGTGGGACACCACTTGTGACAGGCTTTGAGTCTGACATGGCTCCAGCAACTCTGACCCTGTGGGTTCTATCTTGTGATGTATGGGTTTACATTCAAGCTGATGAGTTTTGGCCTTTGCCAGGTCGAGGTAGGCTGTATGGACTGTCTTTCCCTCATCAATGGCCTTGGTGACTGTCTTGGATCCAAAGTCTGCAAGTTCCCTATGTCTTTATTTATGAGTTCCATTATGATCCTCTCCATGGCTTTCTCCAACTTAAAAACTATTGGAACAACATTATTCGTAATGCCACAAAGCAGAGATTAGTTTTACAATGTATCCTATATTGGCCTTTACTGTGCATCAAGGAAATAACTATTATTAAAAGACCGAGTTGGATTAAAATATGCTACAGAATCTCCTGTCTTCTACTGCCATTCACCAATTGTACAATAACAGGAAATGCACTCTTAACAAAACTGAGTATGCCAATTTGTAAAAGTGGATGCTAAAAATAGCATTTGTATACTTACCCTTGTAGTATGTTCTTGCAAGCTCCACTGTGACCTTCTCCAGAGTTTCAGTTGACTGTCCTTGGAATACAGAACTGTCCATCTACTGTGTTAAACTATTCTATGGTATTTCCCACTATTAAGAGCAATTTTCCTCTTAAGCAGCAAATATAGACTTCATCAGCGATATCCATGAAGTGAGTATTACTACCATCTTGGCAGATTTTAAAACGGCATTATTTAAAAAAGCTACATTGAATTATCTCCCAGCTAAAGTCAAGAAATGCAAATATTGTACGGCTTAAAAATGCACTGAAAGAGCATTGACTTATGCAAGCTACATGAAAATATTTTCATGACAATTGTTTATGATGAAATTACCTTATTTGTCTTAGCACAGCTACTGCTTGTGCTTCATTTCATGTTATAACTGCTGAACTATGAAGAATTCATGCATTATTGTGTAATTACTTGCATTTTATCCAAGCTGAAAAAACATTTGTATTCTTTATCCTTCTAATTACCTTGTACATTTGTTCACTGGACTCCTGAGTTGAGACTGAAAATAGTCAACAGACCAGACCACTTAGCCACTGATAAAATAATAAGATAAAATAAAATAAGTAAACATAAGTTTACTACCCAAGTTAATGCCCTGTGACTTGGATACTGACTGATGATATAGTTTAATGCATTTGTGTTTGATGATTTAATTAAACACAAGTTTCTGTCTAAATGTCATAAATGTGAAGCTTTTTCTAAAAGCAAAACAATTTGATCAAGTAAGCTTAATCTGCACAAACTGCATAAAATTAGATCAGCTATGTCAAACTCCACAGGGCAAAATGATATATATGAAATCATTCACTGTTTGAAACTACTATATTCTCATTTCTAAGAGCATTGAAAAAAGATGTATATGATATGGTATCTAATAATTCCTCCTTTGATACTATAAATGCCTATATAGCCCCTAACATAAAAGAGGGTGACTTAATACCTAATAACTCAGAATTTTGCATCACTTTAAATAAAAAAAGAGTTTTAATAACAACCCACAAAATAATAATACCAAACTCTCACTTTTGGATAAAATCAACTTATAAGACTCAAGAAAACTTAAAAAATAGAAAATAAAATAAAGGGTCTTTAATGAAGAGAAGATAATAAGGAGAAGTGATACAACGTGTGATAACAAGTTTCTACAGATGCTGAAAAATCCAGCACTGACAATTCAGATCTGCCAAGACTGGAGTCAGCTTACTTATAATACCTACACAATACATCTGACTGTGATTCTGAGGCACCTAATGAAAGTAATATTATCGCAAGTATTACCACTTCTGTTATTATTATCTTCCCTTCAAGACAAAAGTAGCTAACCGATTCCTCCCGCAGTACTATATCCTGAAGTTATTATAGTAAAGAAAGCTATGTCAAAACAGTCACACAATGAGTTCACTCCATCAGCAGAAGTATCATTCAGTTTGTTTAACAGGAAGAGCAGACTGAGGCTTACTCTGACCAAGCATTCTAGGCAAAAAAAAATTGCAGAATGATATTGAATTATTTAATAGTTTAGCATACCAAGAAGTCACTAAAAACTTAAAATTATCAACTCAGGATGATACTCTTTCTGTCAAAAGTCCTTGTTTAACTAATGAAAACAGACACCTTTTAGCAGACAATAACTTGAATGCTTTAGGCACTACACTACAAAAGCAGACACAGAAGGGGAAATCCTGGTACTGTCTAATTCTAGGATCAAGGTTACAAATTAATCAGTATTAACATAATAAGTGTAACAGTTTCTTTGCTGCCAGGCATGAAATTAGTTGATATCCTCACTTGTTAAATAAGATCCTACAAAAGAACATCAAACACACTTCATTTATTATGCAATGTGAAACCAATGAACTTAACTATTCTCCACTGAATCATATGAAAAATGCTATGCTTTACATTTTAGATATATTAAAAACCAGAAAGAAAACCATAGTATTTGGGGAAATTATTCCATCACCAAGATGGAGTAACTACAGGTACAGGAAAACTTTCCTGTTTAACACTTGGTTAAGACAGGTATGCAGTCTGTACTCTGTGGGACTAGTAACTTAGTGGGAAGATTTCATTTTTTAAAGCTGCATGTATTCCACAGACAATCTCCACGCAAGTCAATGCAGTAGTTCTTTTGTTGGAAGCAACATTTTAGTATATCTTAGTTCATTATGGTAGCTCCTTCACTGGAAGCACATTTTCAGTGTATCTTGTTTTTTTTTTTTTTAGATCATACCCATTGACAGGAAGTAATACAGCAAGAGATGGACTTCATAACACTATACTGTAATGACCATAGTATCTGTAACAATGGTCAGTAATTGCAACATACACCAAGATAAAACTAAAACAGCAGTTATAGCTGAAATGTGGAAGTCTCAGAATTGTATATTCCTTGGTTACACCAAAGTTGAGTATCTTAGGTCAGCTTGAGAATAGAGGGCAGTGTTACTTTTAGTCTGTGACACTAACGTTCAACATTATTTCAGTTAACACTCACCACAAAGCCATCACGTCTGACTTTGTAAATTCCTTGCAATAACAAGAAACCCTCCAGAAGCATAAATACTCTCCTTGGCTACTTCACTCACCTAGAAAGTTATATAGCACACAAACATGTGACTTTGCTAAGTGATTTGAGCTACCATCAAATAGACTGGCATCACTATTGCTCCTATAGGAACATTGACCAAGAAAGTTTAGACATTGTCTTGTTCATAATTTTACACAAATGACACAGAAACCTATTCTGATAAATACAATTCTTGACTTATTACTAATAATATCGACCATGTTTGAAATGTAAGTGTTGGTCAACCATTAAGCAATTCAGCTGGGGGGGGGGGGCAGAGCCTAGATGGCCAACTGAGAGCAGTGAATTTTGAGAGCTCCATAAACAAAGTATAATAATATAGGAACATTTTATTATTTTCAAGTTTAAAATGTCAGAAATCTATAGATAAACTACTAAACTACATAAATATCAATTTTGGTGGAGATATACAACAATTTTCCTGTCAAGTAACTTGGAGATATATTGAGTCACTGAATATGAACAACTCAAGGAATTCTCATCCAAATGCTGCTTTGAAAAAAGAACTACAATTGATGACATTGACCTTACAGGAACTATCTTTGAAGATGGATGGCTTTAAAAATGACTTAGAAAACCTCAAATTAAATTCTCAAAAACAGACTGATACTCTTAAGGAACTATTACAGCAACACCATACAAAAATAACAAATACAGAGGCTTCTCTAAATGTCATTGAAGGGAGACTCAAAGAGGAAGAATTCCAAAAAGAATTTCTGCTTAAACAGAATACATGGCTGCTTAACAAAATAGATGACTTAGAAAGCAGGGAAAGGAGAAACAGCATAAGGATCTCTGGTCTACCTGAAAACACTGAAGGTGAAGACATTATTTCATTCTTAACAACCTGGATTCCTGAATTTTTAGACTTGAAAGAGGGACTTTCATTTGCAATTGAAAGAGTGCATAGAGCACTGAGGAAACCTGCTTCTAACTCAACAAACACTCCACCTAGATCCATAGTTATACAATTTCTTTAATTTCTGGACAAGGAACTAATATTAAAATCTGCTTGGAGAAAATCACCCTTAAAATACAATCAAAGCCTGATAAGGTTTGACAATGATTATTCTTCCAGAATACTAGAGAAAAAAAAAAAAAGAAAAAAAAGAAAAATCTAGCAAAGCTAGACTTCTGTGTGATACCTTAAACCTCTTGCATCAGAGGCCTCAGGGGATACATGCAAATCACACTTTAAGGATATCAGGTGTTTAAGCTAAATGGCAATTCTGAATGTACATTATTTTTTCTATTACTTTCATTTTTAAGTCTATTTATGAACAATTTCAGGCCATTAAAGCCAACCCCTCTAGCTGTGAGAATGCATGTTTCTACCTTCTTATAACACCATCAGCACAGCATAAGAGGAATGTTTGACATTTGGAAACACAAGGCTGTCATACCCAGCTGATATCCATAAACATTAGGGTGTCTATAAAATATCCCAACTAACAAACTAAAACAAAGAGTAAAAAGGTCACACAGATAACCAACTGGTTAAAAACACAAAAAGAAAAATCTAGCAAGTTAGACCTCTAACTGCGTGATACCTTAAACCTCTTGCATCAGAGGCCTCATGGGATATATGCAAATTACCCTTTAAGGATATCAGGAGTTTCAGCTAAATGGCAATTCTGAATGTCCATGTCCTTTTCTTTTACTTTCATTTTTAAGTCGGGGTAAAGTGTGGAGAACACTAGAACAAAGGAAAAAAGTCTGGCCAATAATAAAACTATTGAAACAAAACAACATTAAAGCACAGCTGTCCTTCCAGCCAAGATAAAAATACTTTTTGCCAATGAGATGAGAACCTTTAATAACTTAGAAGGAGCTACTATATTCATCAAAAACAACAACATAGTGTCTATCCAAGAAGAAATGGAATGTATGGCCCCTACTCTTAAAAGAATAAAAGAAACAAATCATTGGACTGATGCTAGAAAGAAGAAATAAAAAACTGATTCTAAGATAGCTGTCCCAAAAAATAACTCTTACAACTACATCTCTCAAAGTATCAACTGATATGGTAGATCACTTGCCATCTGTTTTATTTTAAAAAAGGAGCATTTCTTAAACAACTGAGAAACAGTAAGGATTTATTCAGAATGTTCAAGGAGTCCAATAATTCTTCGCAAACAAAGGTATGTCAAGATGGGTTACTATTTATATTATATATAGGCCAAACAAAGCAACATATAATACAAACATAGAAGTTTCTATTCCACTACTTGAACTCAATGAATACTTATCTTGTTCATTTTTCATTGATTTTACTTATAATTTAAGTAATTAATTAACTAATTCAACAAGGTACCATTTATCAGAGTTCAGACTAAAATGTAACAAATTAACATAATATAGCAGTATCAGTAGAGTGTTTTGAAAAAAAAAATGCCGTCATGGAAACTAACACCTTCTTCAGTTAAAGTATGCTTTAGAAATGTCATGTACATCCTGGCTAAATAATAGTAGCAAGCTCTTAGTACAAATGGCATCATTATTCTGTCTAAATATAGTTAATATCAATTATGGCAGGTATCACAGCTACGAATGCTGTTTGATCAATCCTGATATGGTATGCATGGATGCAGCTATGTCTGGCAGCTAGTACAAATGTAAACTCTGAGCTTTGGCCAGCTAAGACCTACATGCAATCAACTGGGCATATAAGTAAATTTAATTAAATCTTTATCTGCACTTTTTTCAAATAATACAGAATTTAAATTGATTTATTTGTATTGCATTGAATACTATCTGGCTGGAAGTTGTGGCTCTGTTTTTTCAGTTAATGCTTATTAGAATTCCTGAATAGCCAGTGATAAGTGGGGGTAGTTCATGTCATTGTTATTCGGTTCCTGCCATATATAAGTGGTACATTTTGGACTATTTTCTGCTTAAACTCTGAGCTTTGGCCAGCTAAGACCTACATGCAATCAACTGGACATTTAAGTAAATCTTTTTCTGCACTTTTTTTTCAAATAATACAGCATTTAAATTGATTTATTTGTGTTGCATTGAATACTATTTAGCTGGAAGTTGTAGCTCTGTTTTTTCAGTTAATGCTGGTTAAGAATTCCTGAAAAGCCAGTGATAAGTGGGGCTAGTTCACATCATTGTTATTCGGTTTCTGCCTTATATAAGTGGCACATTTTGGATTATTTTCTGCTTAAAATCTGAGCTTTGGCCAGCTAAGACCTACATGCAATCAACTGGACATTTAAGTGAATTTAAGTAAATCTTTATCTGCACTTTTTTCAAATAATACAGCATCTAAATTGATTTGTGTTGCATTGAATACTATCTAGCTGGAAGTTGTGGCTCTGTTTTTTCAGTTAATGCTGGTTAAGAATTCCTGAATAGCCAGTGATAAGTGGGGGTAGTTCACTTCATTGTTATTCGGTTTCTGCCTTATATAAGTGGTGCATTTTGGATTATTTTCTGCTTAAACTCTGAGCTTTGGCCAGCTAAGGCCTACATGCAATCAACTGGATGTATAAGTGAATTTAAGTAAATCTTTATCTGCACTTTTTTCAAATAAGAAAGCATTTAAATTGATTTATTTGTGTTGCATTGAATACTATCTAGCTGGAAGTTATGGCTTTGTTTTTTCAGTCAGTTCCCCACCCACCTTCCTTGCTTTTGTTTTGGTGTTAATCTTGGTGGCTTTGAAACTGCCTGCCCCTCTTGTAAATTTACATTTGGATACTCCTCCTGGGCCCATCTCATTTGCTCACGCAAAAAAAAAAATAATAAATTACACTTTTTTCATTTGCTTTTACTGTATTTGTATTTCTTCCTACTTTATTTTGCTTTTGTGTCATCTTAAAAGTACTCAATTGTATTTATTACCACTTGGTGTAACTATCATTCTAAGCCTTTTGGCTTAAGCACTTGGGCTTCAGACCAGTTGTTTTACATTAAGAAGGTATGTGGTCTGCACTGTTGTGGCAGGACAGGTAGCTTACATCCTTCTAAGTTGGGAACTGCTGATTGAAGGCTCAGTGTCTGTTATTCTAAAAGTGTATTAGCTCTGGTTTAAGCACTTGGGATTCAGGCCAGTTATTTTACATTAAGAAGGTTTGTGGTCTGCACTCTTGTGGGAGGAGAGGCTGGACTCTGCCCTTCTGAGCTGGGAATTTCTGGTTAAAGGCTTATAGTGCCTGCATATTTGAACTGTTTCTTACTGAAATTTGTGCGCCTTGTTTGCTGTAGCATATACTAGATCCAGACCTGCTGAATCTAGCTTTGTTTGCATAACTTGAGCACTAATCCAGGCCTTCTTAAAAGTATTCAATTGTATTTATTACTGCTTGGTAGTAACCTGATTAAAGTGTAGCCATCATTCTAAGCCTTTTGGTTTAAGCACTTGGGCTTCAGACCAGTTGTTTTACATTAAGAAGGTTTGTGGTCTGCACTGTTGTGGCAGGACAGGTAGCTTACATCCTTCTAAGTTGGGAACTGCTGATTGAAGGCTCAGTGTCTGTTATTCTAAAAGTGTATTAGTTCTGGTTTAAGCACTTGGGCTTCAGACCAGTTATTTTACATTAAGAAGGTTCAAGGTCTGCAGTCTTGTGGGAGGAGAGGCTGGACTCTGCCCTTCTGAGCTGGGAATTTCTGGTTAAAGGCTTATAGTGCCTGCATATTTGAACTGTTTCTTACTGAAATTGGTGTACCTTGTTTGCTGAAGCATAGACTAGATCCAGGCCTGCTGAATCTAGCTTTGTTTGTTTAACTTCAGCACTAATCCAAGCCTTCTTTTTTAGAGAAGGTTCCTCTGCACCCCAGTAGCAGGAGTGTGCAGTTAGAACTTGTCTGATTGAAGACTACAGGAACAGGGCTCAGTTTTGAGACTTTTTTACTGGTTAATTGGGTAATTTGTTTAAAAGCCTTTTCTGATTGCTTGCAGTAGTCTAAAGCTGTTTTAAATGTACTTTTTACTGTTTGTAGTCATTTAAAGCTATTTTAAGGGTATTTTTTACTTTTTTTGCCTCAACTTTTCAAAAAAAAATTTTCTTTGTTTCCCACCTTTCTAAGCTAGTATAGTCCAGTTTTCAAGCTAGTGCTGAATTCAGGGCTGTGTTACAATTTTCTGAGTTTCCCATACCTTACTTGGAGAGAGGGAGGTTTCTCTGTTCACCTGTGAGAAAGGGAGCTTTGAGAAGCCATCTGTCCCTGGAGGAGTGGTTCCAGCCCAAAAGTTAGTAGTTTATAGGCCATTTTGGGCTAATTTCTATCTCGTTCATTTCCCTACTGTAAAAACTGCATTTGCACGGTTTTGCACATCTGGGCAGTGCTGGTTAGCTAGGGCTAAATTTAGCCTGGCTCCACCAAGTCTTATCTTCAGTTTTTCCCTTGAAAGTAGTCAAACTCTCAACCTAAGAACTTAAAAAGCATCCTACAGTCCAGCACTTGCTCAGATCTAATAGCAAACACTAATATACCCCGACACTTGATTGCCCAGCAGGGCAAGGCTCATTATTCACCCCTCACCAACCAAGAGAATAAGTAGCTCACCCTACTATTCAAGCATGACCAAAGGGCAATTTCAGGTAAACTCTCCAGTCCAGCTGGTGAAATTGGGTATCCTGAGGCAATGTTACAACTGCCTCATGTACACAGACAACTCTCTCTGCCTACCACAATACATTAACATATGCGAGAGATGCAATTATATAGCTAAATTGAAGGCTATGGTCTCTCCACCCAAGACTGGAACAGGCAGTCATGAGGAGAAGGTTAACACTTGCACCACACCTCCAGCCTCACATAGACATACTAAACCAGCACTGGCAAACAATACACAAATACACAAAATCATACTCAGAGGCTCTAAATAAAAATGTGCAAAAGCATCACAGACCTACAAAGCAGCCACCCAAAAAACCTGCACCTCCCATCACAAACCAGACAACACATAAAATACAAAATCAGTGTGCTGCACAATCAAAGCCCTTAAGGCGAAATAACATACCTAACACACTACTAATAGGTGACTCTATAATTAGGCACACTGATGTCCCACTCACTAGGCTGGACAAGAAGGTTACTGTTAGCTGCCTGTCGGGAGCCAGAATCAGCCACATAACACAAGCACTCAGGTCACTCCAGAACAAGTACAAATATGACTCTGTCATTGTTCATGTTGGTGTGAATGACCCGAGATGTACCCCTGGACTACATGAAAAGAGACATGAAAGAGCTCTCTGATCATGTAGCTCAGGCGGGTATGACCCTGACCCTGAGTAGCATCCTGCCCTCGCCAAGAATGATACCTCAGTATAAAGAAAAAAAATGATCAATTTCAACAATTGGCTAAGCTTCTGGTGTCATTCAAAGGGGATCCAGTGTCTGCCAGCCTGGGACGACATGCTTGACAAGCTTCGTTGCTTCACAAGAGACAGCTTGCACCTGTCACCCCTAGGCTTTCAAATACTGGCTAATGCTCTTGGTGTCCCCGTAGTGCCTTTTTTAGGCAAGGCTAAAAAGTCAAACCCACCTCCATAAACAGCACAAATAAAAAAATGAGGGTTATGCTACTCAAAGCCAGGAGTTTAAATCTCAAAATGCACACGCTCAAAGCACTCCTCAGTATGGAGAATGTCAACATCTGTGCAGTAACTGAAACCTGGTTCAAGGCTCCACAGAGTACCCCAGCACTACCGGGCTACAACTCATACCACACATTTCGACCACAGAACATGGACCGAAACATAAAAGGATGGGGTCTATCCATATTCATCAAGGATACCTACACTTCCAGGTTAGTGGCACAGCAGGATACCGCTGAGATCATCCATGTGTAAGTAACATCAGGCAAATCTGCAATGCAAATTGTAGCCTGCTACAGATCATCCTCCATGACCCAGGACCACCACTCCGCCTTTCTGGAGACACTGGAAAACATGAAGGTCCTACCAAACACCCTGATATTGGGCAATTTCAATTACCCTACCGTTAACTGGGAAAACTACTCAAGTACAAACTCCCAGGTCCAGCTCTTCCTGGAATTTATCAACTGAAATGCGCTGGATCAGCTGGTAAACTCCCCTACCAGAGGTGAAAACATATTGGCCCTGGTCATCACCAACATGCACAACAGGTATTCCACACAAGAGGTCAACCAGTCACTGGTTAGATCAGACCATAAACTAATCACTCTGGATGTCCACACCACATCACCACCTCCAACCAAGGGAAACACAGTGAAAAACTTTTCTATAGCAAACTTCACCTTACTTAACTCATTACAGTCGAGTGCTCATCCAGGCATCTTCTGCAGTTAACTCCTACTGCTCCTCTAGGCATCAAATATTGAGTGTTCACATTTGCATTAATAATTCCAAAACCCTGTTACTTACAAGTTACCAGGATATTTTGTCTTGAAGCATATGTGATGGCAAACACAACTGTATTGATATTTGACCTCTCTCAGTGAGTATTTTCTAGAACTTTAAGGTGATAACTTCATTTTTAAAGGCTTAAGCCATGCCCACTGGGAGTTAAAGGCACACACTCAAAAGAGCTGTACCAGAGGGAATGAGTTAAGACAGAGGTGATAAGTTTCACAGCCCCCACTCTAAAGGATAACAGTGTCCAAGATGCAGGAACCTTTACAAATGCACTCTATGAGCACCTATACGGATGCATGTATCATGCCATCCCTAGCAAAACCAAGACTCACTCCCCTAAGAGAAGGAAATCAGTCTGGTGGACACCTGCCATAAACAAGCGATACAATGGAAGGAGGAAACTAGTTCAGAAAAAATGCAAATCCCAAGAAGGAAAGACATCCCTGATCAGTATCAGTAAGAAACTAAGGTCCCTCATAAAATCCTCCAAGGCTAACTTCGAAAGAAAAATAGCCAAGGATCCAAAAGATAACCACAAAACCTTCTTTAACTATGTCAAGAATCTAAGTGGTAACTCGCAGATATGCACTGAGCTAGTGCAAAATAGCACAAAATATACTGAACCCACTGATATTGCCAACATCTCCTGGCAGATAGATTCAGTGCAAACTTCACTCCGCTCTCACCCCCAAAAGGGCCCACAAAAATACCGGAAAAGTGTAGTGTCCCAGAAATCACAGATGCACAAGTGAAAACAGCCCTTTCAAAAGCCAAAAGCACAGTGTCAATGGGGCCAGATGGTGTTCCAGGCTGTGTCTTGCATGAACTACAGAACAAACTAACCCCCTACCTAAACACACTGTTCAACCTCAGCCTCTCCACAGGCTATGTGCCCATAGAATGGCACACAGCAATGGTTATTCCGCTCCACAAAGGAGGGGCCGCAGCTGACCCTGGCAACTATCACCCCATAAGCCTGACTAGCCTGGTCTGCAAGGCTATGGAGCGCATCATCATGGAACTCACTAACAAAGACATTGGGAACCTCCAAACACTTGACCCAACCCAGTTAGGCTTTGTTAAGGGCAGATCATACCTACTAAACCTGGTTGACTTTGAGACAGTCACCAAGGCCATAGATGAGGGGAAGGTAGTTCACACAGCCTACCTTGACCTCACCAAGGCTTTTGACACCATTCCCCACTCAGGAACTATAGAAAAACTCACCAGCATAAACATAAACCCCTACGTCACGAGATGGGTTGCCAACTGGCTTACAGACAGAACTCACACGGTAAGAATAATGGGCTCCAGGTCCAACTCTAAACCAGTCACAAGTGTTGTCCCACAAAGCTCGGTCTGGGGACCTCTACTGTTCAGCATATACTTCTCAGAAGTACAGGCAAACACAGGAGGACTATGGCTAACCAAGTTTGCTGATGACTGCAAACTGGGAATCATAATTGACTCTCCGGCTGACACGGACATTCTCCAAAAGAGCCTTACTGAGACGGACACCTGGTATCAAAGTCATGGTCTTAAGCTAAATGCCAAAAAATGCATAGTCCCATTTGGGAAAAATGAAACGCCCATGAATTACCACATAGGTGGCAGCCCCCTTAATACAGAAGAGGTAATAAGAGATCTGGGGACCCAGGTAGATAGTAATCTCTCCTTTGACAATCATATTGCCAAAGTAGTTAGGAAATCCTTTTATGTAGCTCATCTAATTACTAAAGGGTTCACATCTAGAAATAAAGAGGTTATAGTGCCCCTCTACTCGTCACTCATCAGACCCATCATAGAGTACAATGCTCCATTTGGGATGTATCTCACAAGGCACTTCCAACAGCTGGAAGGACCACAAAAGTATCTCACCAAGGGGATTACTGGCCTCAAATATATGTCCTATGCAGCCCGACTGGAAAAACTCCAGCTGTACTCAGTCACATATCGCTTACTCAGAGGTGATCTCTGCCTGACTTACAAAGCCATGTCCAACTCAGAATTGATGGACATGCTCCACCTAAAGAAATCCAAGTCACTGCAAACCACTCACTCTAGTGAGCTAAACTCTCCACAACAATAAATATAACATGCTGGAGGGGCAGATTCCTGTCACAGAGACTTCCCCATGCTTTGGAACAAAATTTCTAACTACATTAGGCAGAGCCCCTCACTAACACTCTTCAAGAGAAAACTTGATGAGTGGATGGGTAATAGAAAATACATCCCTGGGATCACTTCATTGGCTCTTCTTGACAGAGGCTCAATTAATTAATTAATCTATGGGGTGGCGAAAGCTGAGACACTCTGGCTAGGCTTATAAATGCCATTGGGCAGATAGCCTAGTACCTACCTATGAACCTATGAACCTCTTATTCTGTCTAAACATAGTTAATATCAGTTATGGCAGGTTTCATAGCCTTGAGTGCTGCTTGATCAATCCTGATATGGTGTGTGCGGATGCAGCTGTGTCTGGCAGCTAGTACAAATGTCATTATTATTCTGTCTAAACATAGTCAATATCAATTATGGCAGGTATCATAGCTTTGAGTGCTGTTTGATTAAGCCTGACATAGTATGTGTGTATGCAGCTGTGTCTGGCAGCTGTTGTATGTTGCCATTTTTGTCTCCGGGAAGCTGTGGATTGCAGCTTGTGATCGATGTTTACTGATGCTTGTGTATTAAAAAGAGGCATTTGGTGTTTTAGCCTGGATCCAGGCAAAGGGGTAGATAAAACTGTAGTTTGGGATATTTTGGAAGAGAATAGTTTGTTTATACATCTGCTGAGTGAGAGGTGGGAAGGCTGGAAAAATGTGTTATCTCTTGTGGCTGCTTGTTGAGAGTTTTTTTTTTAATTTGATCTGTTTGCTCTCCGTTCTTTTATTGGCTGCTGCCTCACTGAAAGGGAGAGAATTTAGCCTTGAAGTTGCAGTGAAGTGAAGCTGGCATGCAGTAGATAGACATACTAACAGAAACAGATGCTCCCAGGTTGCTATGGTAATGGAGACAGTGACCATAATGCTTAAAGGCTCTCAGGAGCCTCCAAGATGATTCTCAGCAATGAAGTTTTTGGTTTAAAAAAAAAAAAAATATATATATATATATATATATATATATATATATATATATATATAGATAGATATAGATATAGATATAAATACATATAATAAAAGGGCTGTTTTAAACCACATGTACACATACTGATGGTCTCCCAACACTTTGTTTAGCTCATTAAGTTGATTCTTGATAAAAATAAATAATAAGCGCAGTGTTATATTTAATATGTATTTTGGTCCAAACACATTAAAGACTTACATAAGAGTGGAAATCTGAGTTATTGTGAAAACTAAGAGCACTTGGTCTTGTGCAGTACCCTTTGCAGTGGTCTGGGAGGTGAGCTTGCTTGGATGTGTTGGGCATATGGGGATAGCTGATTCTAGGGGTGTTTTGGGTTGCTGGGAAGTGCCAGAGAGTCATCAGATTTCCTTCATGGAAATATCTGTGGGAATGGAAGGTGTGTTGAGTGGTTCACTGGCAGAGTGGCCACTGCATGGAATGTGCTAGTAAAATGGAATAGGACAAATGGTTCGGATATTTTAAGAACAGCCTGGAAACACACCACATGAACTAGTGAATGGTATTCTGGCAAAACTGGATGGGCATTGCTGAAGTACTGATATGTGTACATGTAAGGATGGAAATATACTTATAACAAATAAGAAACTAGAAGGGTCTCATCATTTAAAGTGTATGGTCTGTATAAACATGGTTGGAAGGCGCTAATAAGAATAAGCATTACAGCTTGTGGTCTCTCAAATAACTAAGCAACAGCCAAAAAAAAAAAACACACACACACAATAGTTAGGTAATGTATGATTTTAGTAAATCTAGACATAAAATATATAATTGTCATATAAGATGAAGCAGTCTGCTAAATTTAGATATTAAAGAAGATTTTAATAACATGGGCTTGTGTATAATACTTCTGTCTTAACTTGTCATAAATGACATACATTACATTGAACATCAAGGGGAAGCATGATGATTTTCTTATATAAGTAAATATGCATAACAAGTCATGTACTTGCTTTAACTTGAATTGTAGTTTTTGTAACCCAGCTTGACTATATATAATACTTAAGTGGTTACCAAGGTAACTAATGCTTTATATGTGACATCAAACTGACATAGCTGTTCAAGAGAAACAATAGAAGCCTGAACTTGAAATGCCACAGAATGTAACAAACATATTTCAAACAAGTAGCATTAGATTGACAATAGACATTCAGTTTAATAACATGGGACTGTGTATAACAACACTACTGTTTTAACTTGTCATAAATGACATACATTATATTGAACATCAAGGGGAAGCATGATGATTTTCTCATATAAGCAAATGTGCATAACAAGTCATATAATTGCTTTAACTTGAATTGTGGTTTTGTAACCCATCTTGACCATGTATAATACTTAAGCTGTTAGCAAGGTAACTAATGTTTTATACATGACATCAAATTGATAAAGTTGTTCAAGGGAAATAATAGAAGCCTGAACTAGGAATGTCACAGAATGTAACAATCACATTCTGAACAAATAGTATTAAATTGACAATAATCACTGTTTAACCTATGGTTATTATACAAAATAGAATGTGGCCATTTAAATGTAAAAACTTCCAGTATATACCATAAAA
Organism: Protopterus annectens; assembly: GCF_019279795.1. Classification (NCBI taxonomy): domain Eukaryota; kingdom Metazoa; phylum Chordata; order Ceratodontiformes; family Protopteridae; genus Protopterus; species Protopterus annectens. The sequence continues at coordinate 259,499,949 of NC_056731.1, read as the reverse complement.
TGGCAATTTATAAATATGGAAAGGGAATTTGTAATCATTAATCACAATAAGTGAATTTTTTGTTTTTAAACTATAATTTCACTCATTTTATAATACGAAATGACAGGTATAAAATCCTTATGTGTAGAAAATGGGGGAAGAGGGATGCATTGATAATTAAAATGCACTAACTTTCATCAATGTTCACATAAAATAAACTTGATGCTTTAAGTAAGTTAGTAACAAAGTGATTGCTTAAATGCCGACAAACAATGAACTATAACTTCTGATATATCCAGTAAAATACATTGTATTATAAACATTAGGTATAAATATTATTACCACCTATTTATATTAAGTAATAAGTTTTGAAAGATTTCATCAATAAGGGTGAATGTTAAATAACTGTGTGTTAGAATCTTTTACTGAGGTTTTATAAATGATACATCCTACTTTACTATGATTGAATTGCTCGTCATCTATCTTTCATGTAAATATTAATTGCTTATACAATAAGTAGATATTTATACTGTATTATAATTCTGTCTAATCTACAATAGTACTATATCTGTTCAAAATGATATAAATATTGCTTATTCATATTACAACTATTCTCCATATGATAATTCAATTTATGGAGCTCAGATGTTCTGGATTGTCAAGGTATGAGTGATAATCTGTTGGACTTAAGTTTATCCATCAGATTAGGAATGATTTTCATTCCATGGCTAGTATAGATCTTTTGTTAAACATGTATTAATTTAAATTTATTTCACAAAAACATTTTAGTATGCCTGACCAAAACATTACTTTACTGGTAAACACTCGAAGTATAAAACTGATAATTTCCTTTAAAAGCTCAAATATATACTTTATAGATATCAGAGGAAAATGTTTAATAGTCACAATAAAACAAAAATACATAGTCTAAATAAACTAAGAGGGATTTAACTTTATTATCTTTAAATACCAATGCCTTAAACAATCCTAGCAAGAGATCAAATCTACTGAAATATTTAAAACTGAACAAAGCACAAATTGTTTTCCTTCAAGAAACTCATTTCAAAACAAATGACAATTACAAATGGAATCCTAAGGAACATATAATATTGGTACAATCCACTTATAAGACAAAAACAAAAGGGGTAACAATTTTATGGAAAACAAATGTGATTAACCCAGAAATCATTTATAAGTATTAAGATAAAGAAGGCCTTATTGCATTAGTAATAGTTAAATATAATAACAGAATATGGACCCTAGCCAGCCTATACTGGTTCCCAAACATTGGAACAGGAACTGTTAACAAAACTTGGATTTCATTTCTAATAATTATAATGGCAATTTAATATTAGGAGGAGATTTTAACTGTATATTTGATATTTTTGAAACTACAAATAAAAGACCACTGTGTACATCTGCTGTATCAAAAGCTTTAAACAAGTAGGTAAAATAATTTCATATTGTAGATACTTTCAAATTTAAAGAAGATAAATATTTGTTGTTTTCCCATCAAGATCACAAATTTGGTACCCAAACTAGAATATATAAACTATTTGCTGCCCATGACTTACACTCTAAAATCATTATTTTCTCAATTACTCCCTGCCCCTTTTCAGACCACAATTCATTGATACTAAAACTTCAAAATGCATACAAACCATTAATCTTTAACTTCAGAATTCCAGCATATATAACTAAAATTATAGAGTTCAAACATTGGTTATTATCTGAATTACAGTTCTTCTTACATATATGGTAAAACCCTAACTTGGTATAAAAAAAAATCAGAGACTGTGATTCTGAATTATTAGATATACAATCCAAACTTTTGTCAGAAAAAGCTGAAATAAAAATCAAAATCATTTGGAGATGATAAAGAAAGTAGAAGTATTAAACAATAAATACAATGAAATTCTAACACATAAAACTAGTTTAGCTTTAGAAAAACTAAAAATGAATACCTTGGCCAATTCTCCCAAATCTCTACATAATTTATCCACAAGAATCAAAATACAATCCAAAGCTAATAACATTAAAAGTATCTTCCATGAAAAGAAAGGGAAAATGTCTTTGATATAGGTGACATTATTGATGCCTATAGAAATCATTATATGGAACATTTCCAAAAAGAAAATATACATATCGATCAATTAAATCTAGATGAAAAAAGATCTAATATAAAAAAATACCAGAAAAGTTAAAACTAGATCTGCAAGCACCCATATCTTACAAAGAAATTACAGATACAATAAAAGAGGGTAAAAATAATAAAGCTCCAGGTATAGATGGCATATTTATGGAAATATATAAACTTTTTCTTTCAAAGATACTACCCCTCTTCCATAAAACTCTATTAGAAATTCAGTCACAAGCTAATACCACCCTCTTGGAGATATTCCTTAAATACCAATCTTAAAGGAAAACAAGTCCCCAAACCTCTGCACCTCATACAGACCTATATCATTATTAACTAATGACTATAAGATATGTATGCCAATATTAACTAACAGAATGAAAATACAACTATCCAAAACAATAAATAATGATCAAACTGAATTTATATATCATAGACACACACGTGACAATATTAAAATGATAATGTCTCTTATAGATTATGTTAATAAAAAAAATAAACAGTTATAATTGGCTTATATATAAATAAAGCCTTTGATTCCCTAAATTGGGACTATTTATTTAAAATCCTAATGCTATTTGAATTTCCTGCATCCTTTGTTCATCTCCAAAAGAATATATATACAAATAATTTAGTGTATGTCAAGTTAGGTAATTTTACCTCTGAAGTACCTTTTACCTTATACCTGCATATAACGGCACTAAACAAGGATGTCACGTCACCGATTCTATTTGCTCTGGCTATTGAAATCTTGGCAGATTCAATTTGTAACAATACAAAAATCAAAGGAATAGATGTTTATGAACAATACAATTCTAAAGTAATGCTACTTGCTGATGACATATTATTAACATTATCTAATACAAAAGAAATTAGAAGAATTAGATATATTAATTGACAAATTTCACATGACTTCAGGACTCCATTTCAATAACTCAAAATCAAAATGTTTATTTTTAAATTAAAAAAGAACTGCAGACTAAGGGGGATCACATTACATGGGAAACAAGAATCTATATTAAAATATATAGGAATTGAGTTATGCAAGGATAATAAATTAGTCTCAAAAAACTACAATAATATCATCAATACAATTAAAATCTCTGTGGAAAAATGGAACAAAATAATATTAACATTTGAAGACAAGAGTACAGTTAATAAAATGTTTTTACTGCCAAATCCTATATATAGCCTTGGTAATACAACTGTTACCAGAAAGGAATATACTTAAAGAAATAAATTCATGCCTAATAAAATTTTTATGGTTTCCCAAAAGAAACAGAATAGCTTTAATACATCATATCAGACCATGGAAAAAGGGAGGATTAAACTTTCCTGATATAGAAACATATATAAAAGCATCAATATCTAAAACAATCTCAGATTGGATAAGTCCAAATTACTCTGCAAATTGCAAAGAACTACTAACTGTAATATCAATAAATTAATTTAGTTTACAAACAAAACAAAATAACATTTCAAATAACAGATATAAACAATTTGCCATGGCACATATGTATTAGTATGCAATATAACATAACTAAACCCACTAAAACTAGTATGATTATTACACTGACTCATTTAGGAGCATTATTAATGCAAATAAAGATTTAAAAATCTGGTTTGATCTTTTAACATTTATAGTCACAAAGAACTTTCCACATAAAATATATAGAGAAATTATTAATTCCTGGGAACAGAAAGGATTTGTTTGTTGGCTCTAATGTATCAAAGAACTAAAAGTTTTAGATATGCAAGTAATAAAAACAACATACAAAATTCCACAACAGGACTGGCTAACTTTACAGAGTATTTTTTCTAATTCGCAAGATCTACATAGAATAATTAACAATTCTACATTTAAAGAAATACCTAAATTTATGAAATACATATATGAAATCATATATAATTGCTTTGACATGGGAAACAGTATTTCAAAATGTTACAAAATATTGATAAACTATAAAACAACACCCAAAACCTCATATTGGGAATATATAACAAAATGACACTCGATACAGTTAACTGAAGACATTAAAACAAATATCTTATTATCAATAAAATATACATCCTTTACACAATACTGGAAAGTTTTTAATTGGAAAGGCTTGCACAGAGAATTCTTAACCTCAGGCAGAATCAGCAAAATTAGTTCTTCCATAAAAGGAATATGTTGGAGATGTGAGCAAGTACACAATGCAGATTGGAACCACATTTTCTTTGATTGTGCTAAAATTAAAACATTTTGGAATGGTAGCAATAACTTTCTACAAGCTTTATTTAATGAATCATTTTATTTAACTAAAGTTTTTGTATTATTAAATGTGAATGAAGGTCCTCATTTGAGTAGGTCACACATGTATCTAATATGGACTATACTTGCAATTTCAAGGAAATGTATAAGAAGAAGATGGAATACAAACAAAATACCAACTTTGGAAGACTTCTACAGCCTAATGAAGACCACAGCATTAGTGGAAATTAAAATTAAAGAACTAAGAATTTATCCAAAGCTATTAATCAACAACCATTGTGGAAAAGTCTTATTGTTGATTGACACTATACCATAATTGATCAGACACTCTGATAATTGATTAGACATACTTATAAAGTAACTGTATACGTAACTGTATACATTAAGATCTGTTATAGTGACAGGCTAATGTAAATAGTGTACATAGTTATTTAACATGTTATGTATAAATACTTTGGAATTCATTCAAATGTATTTGAAAAATAAAAAAAAAATTGAGAAAGAATTTTATGATGAGTTTAGGGCCTATGGTCAAGGCTCATACAAGTAGATCTAGAGAAAACACTTGACCATCATACACATTCCTCAATATTTCATGTAATATAGAAGTATAAGTAAAATCTCTAATTACTTGGTTTAACAATGCACTGACAGGACTCAGAGTAATTATTTTCAAGGCACGGTCTCTGAATATTTCATGTAATGTCAAGTTTACCCCAGGGCTCTGTCCAGGGTATTTTGTAATTTAACCCAATGTGTTCTACTAGCCCAGTTAGCAGATCTAACTGATATGCCAAGTGCACAGACGACTGTAAAATATGGTATGTCAGCACTTCAAAAGAAGATCTATTTAACTTTAACAAAACTTTAAAGTTATTCTCTGATTGTGCAAAAGTAGTTGGCCTTCAATTTAGCCATGACAAATATCATAACATGCTTTGATAAACCTCAAATTAAAAAAAATGAATATTAGATAATCAAACTGTTGAGTAGGTATCTTCATATATAGATCTAGGTATTCATATTTATGCAGACTTTTCATTTGACAGACACAAATATCATTAGACAGCCTGTCCTAACTCAGTTTGGACTATCGTTTAAATCTAGTTCTGCTATGAAACATTGACTTCCTAAAGACTGATGTGCTAGAAGAATGAAAAAAATGCTAGAAATTCAAAAGGATGAAAAAAAAAAGAAAATTTTAATTTTAGCCCACCTACACCCCTGTCTAATGTGGGGGGCATGCCCTCACACCCTACAAATTTATACATGTTAACTCCATAGTCAAACTGAGTGAAAAAAAGGAGAAATCTAGCAAAACAAGTAAATCATTGCCAGAACATACTTAAAAGCTGTACTGGCAATGATGGAAAACAGTGTTCTGCATTATGCTGTTCATCTTTTTTTCTGTGTGTTACTGATGCTATAGGAATTTTCACCATGATCATGTATACGGGACCCTTTAAATTTATATGTATGAGGGATGAATCAAGTCTTGCTACTTTATATACTGATCCTGTAATACAAAAATTCATTTTCTATTTTACTAGGAAACATCTTTTTTAAACAAGAAACAGCTTTATTAAACCATCACTTATGACATAAGCAATCATACATTTATATAAATGAAAACAAACCACATCAACACATTCCTAGTTGCAAGCATTTTACATCAGAAACCATACCGACACACTCCCAGCTGCAAGCATTATACATCACTTATAATCTACCCAGTCATTTTCAGTTAAACATTACATAGCTCATTTAAATCCTGCCTTCTTTTAAACCTCATTCCTCCCCTGCATGTATTGTTCTCACAATACTCATTCCTCCCCTGCATGTATTGTTCTCACAATTCCCACTTTTTTCCTACGTAGAAACAATTGAACAGTCCTGAATGTGTTCAGAGACAGTTTACTAGCAGAAGTTCAACTATTCATGATTTCTGTTGCATAGAAAGGTGCAAAAGTTAAATTTACTTACCCTATATTACAGATTCTTTGGGGCAAAACAAATCACTGCATACAAAATATATAAAAATGATGCATTATGATCTGCACTGAATCGTTATCATCTAACCCCAAAACAACTTTTGCATTAATTGCAACAACACATGTCTAAGGAATAATTTTATTACTCAAACAATCCATAGGACCTGGAACAAAATACCATGACATATATATAATTATTTTGGAACATCAATTCATGTAAGAAATGGCCCCTAGACCTAGACCCAAATAATGTGCTCCAAACATATGAAACATAATAAAGTCCATCTAAACTATTTTTTAAAAACTGCACTGCTGATTAAGACAACCCACTTCTCCTGAAATATTTCAGAGTCACACTTTTTTCTGCCAGTAAAACCAGATTGTGGAATAGATTACCAAACTCTCCATGAGTTCCATCCATGCTTCTCAGAATTCCTCAGGTAGTAGTACTGTACAAAACAGATCTGTACTTGAAGCTCTGGAGTATGTTGAGCTATCTTGTAATAGTAATCCTGTTCAACTTCTGTCCCTATTTCTTCTCTCTGTCCATGAATTACTCTTTGAAATAAGTAAACAAGTCTTCTGTCTTATGACCTTTTAGCATACATTTTTTCCTGATTTTCACTGATTTTTGCTTAACTCTTAGTAAAACTATTATACCTCACAAAATATTTCTCATATCAGCAGTTTTATGTTCTTGCAAGTTATGATGCCATATTGTTTGCTTTGCTAGATCATATTACATACAAGCCATTATGTGTACATTTTCCTTTATATGTATTGTAACTGTATGTCATATATTATACAATGAAATGTAATTACTATTCAAAAATGTGCACACTGTTTGGAAAAGCACTCAACATGCCTATTGTAAATCATGTATTGCAAAATCCAGTTACCACAGCAGAGCATTCTGCCTAACAAAAACACAAGCACGTTCTCAATAAATATCAGACACACTCCCCACTGTACACCCGTATCTTCTTCTTGACTCCTGTATTTGACTGACCTATAGTGCAGATATCATATACATACCACAAATGCATGCACACATGCATGCACAAGCATGGACACACACATGCATGCATGCACACACGCAAGCACACATACAGTATATCTCTCCCTCAGAATTCTGAAGTCCCAGAAAGAGGCAGACAGAAACTAAAGTCCTGTAATACAATGACATTATTTAATAAAGGTAAGCAATTCCTTTCATAACTAATACCATTGTATAATTACAGTAATCCAGCTCTGTTTGCAAGCATTGCAAAATTTACTCACAGATAGCTTTAATTGCTCACTTGGACATTGTGATCATGATCAAATCACACCAACCATGGGTAAATTCTGTATTACCCACACAACAGTTATAGATTATTGCTAAATACATATCAGGTGTTGGAACAGTCTAGGCCTCTCCTGAAACTGAAGTAATCCCAGCTGGAATTTTTACTATAAATGGGCAAATAAAAAATATACTTTATGTAGTCTGCGCAGTGATTGCTTTAATTTTTAAGTTCCTGTGTTTAGGTCATGAGCATCTCCCTAACACATGCGGGGGGTATCCCAGCTTCAAGATATAAAGCCTTTAATCCCCCAGAATCCTCATACCTTACTTTTATAGTGATTATTTCAGCAACTAATAATAAATCCTTAACTTACTTTTCTAGGTGATAGACTTTGAGACCTCACCTCACTGAATTCAAAGTCAGTTCTGGCTTGAGCATCTTCAATTCTTAATAATAATAATAATAATAATAATAATAATATAAATTATTATAATTATAATCATTATTGTTCAATAATTATTATTAATTATTATTATAATTCATAATAATTTGTTAAATCTTGGCAGATCCAGTGGAATGCTTTTCATAGATTTATAGCACTCTGAATGTACATTTTATTTAATAGTATTTAAGCATCATTTACTCTGGTAACCTCTGCTGTAGCTGTAGTCAAAGGTTTGATTCATCAGCAAGGGAAGAAAGGCTTGGAAACTGTGCTTGCTTAACCAAGAGCAGGTTGCACGTCTCATTCTAAGGCTTCTGCACATTGACAAAAGTGTTTGCTGCCCTATAGCACCTTTATTATGCAGGCTTTAGCAACCTATCACTAATTCTACTCAAAAAATATACAATACTAACCTACACCAAATAAAAAATCCCACACTCCAGTGAAAAAAGTACCAAAAGTACTCCTTCATAACCTTAGAGAAAACTCCAACTCCATCTCCAATAAACTAATAGAGAGCAGAGATATACACTCCAACCCTGGCCCAACACTAATCTCACCTAAACAAACTCAACACCCAACCCACCCAAACCCCCTGCATAAATACTCTCTTCCTCAACAAACCTATAAAACACACAAAGCCCATTTTCTTCCTCCAGCCTAAAAATATATAATCTCAGTGCCTGAAGCATCTGCATTAAGATATCAGATCTTCATGCATGGACTGAATTCCATCAATGTTAAATCCTAGTTATCACTGAAATCTGGTTAAGACCTGAATTTAAAGATGAAAAAAATCATTCTTCCTGGTTACACCATCATTAGGAAAGACCGGGATGTGTAAATGGTTGGGGGACACAGCCATCATCTTTCAAGTAACCATACAAATCCATACCCTCCTTCCAACTATTCAACTATACAACAGTGAAGAAATGCTAACAGCCAATCTCCACCTAAACAATTAGAAATCCATAAGCATTGCAGGTGCCTACATCACCCCTCCCCCAAAAATGCCAAGACTGCCAACAACATACCTAACTACTTATTATCTACCTTTAACCAAGAAACCATCCTGCACAGTGACCTTAACATAGATTGGACCTCTACAAAACCTACCTCTACCCCTATAATATCAACCTCTATCCCTCATCTGATCCAACAACCTACCTGACTTGACAAAGTAACAACAAAACAATCCATACTAGTCTGCATACTCTCCACCAGCCCTGAAAAAGTGAAGACAGCCAGAAACCTCCCAGACTTGCTCAGCAGTCATCACTCCCACCTACATCAACAGAGAATACCCAAAGTCCCCCAAACCCCTATACTTCAACTCTGTGAGAAATTTACCCAATTTTGTGAAATCCATATTTAATGACGCACTTAAACAATGTAAATGGGAATCCACAAACATTTGCCTCAAGATGAAGCCATCTATCACTTCAATAACTCCTTCTTAACCATATTAAACAAACAAGTCTCACTGAGACATAAAAGAATGAACATAAATTCTGCCCCTTGGCTAACCTGTCAAAGTAAACAACTCACGAGAGATGGATAGTGCCTGGAAACAATGACACAAAACTAGGACCGAGTCCTACCTAGATAGATAGATAGATATTGATGCCACAGAAATTGCACAGGCGCACAAGTTCATTATAACAAAAAGAACTTCTTCTCCACAAACCAGCAAGGGCATTACAGAGAAATTCAACAAACACCTCATATCCAGTACTCTACTTAACTCTAACAGTAACAATCTATACCCACCCCACCTAACCCCACTGACAATAGCCTCACCCTAACTCAACCTAACAACCATCCAGATAAGTACCATCAAAATATGTTAAAAATGAAACCCACAACACTAGCTCCTGAAAAAACAGCCATACAAATACCTAAATATAGCCTATACACCATTTGCTACTGTCTATCTCTCCTAGTTAATTGATCCATTATAGAAAGCTATATCCCATCCCTATAGAAAGCTTTCTTCATAATCCCATTACCCAAAGGTGGCACATCCACCTGAACTGTCAAAACATCACCCCATATCAATCCCTCCCCCTCCAAACATCAGCAACTCCTAGCCTTTCTATCCTTTCTGCTCAATAACAAATTACTTTCTCCTACCCAACATGGCTTATGACCCCACCACAGCACCAAAACTGCCCTGCTGCATTTCCTAGATACTATTAATCAAAGTAAAAACTCAAGTAATTTTGTTTCCACACTTTTCCTGGACTCATCAAAAGCCTTTGTTATGATCTGACATTAACTACTCCTCTAAAGACCAAATCTTATAGGCCTCTCAACTCCTTCAACTAGCTGGATCACCAACTAACTAAACAATCACATCTAGTCTGTAAACTAGAATGACTCCCACTACAAGTTTTGTCCAATCACTATAGGAGCTCCATAAGGCTCCACACTTGAGCCGATTCTTTTCAATATCTTCATTAATGACATGCCCAAGGATCAAAACTCACCACCATAATGCAATATATTGATGACTCAGTTTTACTTTACTCAGCCCCAAATCTTCCCACATTAGAAATCAACATACAGGAAACTTCCACCTCTGTGTAAAGCTGGCTAATTGCTCTTAAACCCCAACAAAACCAAACTAATCCTATTCATTCCTAAAACATAAATCAAAACATCACTGACCTTAATGTCATCTCCTCAAACAAAACAAAAATTGAAAGTGTCACCAACACAAAATTATCAGGAGTTATCACCGACAATGGCACAGCAGTCAAAAGAACACACTGCAAACTAGATAATCTTTACAGACCAAAGCACCTGTTTTGTGATCATACTAAAAAGACAGCTACCATCTCCCTTTTCCTCCCTACTCTTCAATAGGCCACAAAAATATTCACAAATCTTAACTATTCCACCATGAACAAATTTATCTGCAACCTTCCAAACTGCTCCTATTACTGCACAATGCTAAGTACCCTCAGCTGGCTTGAGCTTCCTCAACACAATACCCTCTTCCAGCTACTCAAAATATTTCACCATCCATTTAAAAACACACTCGCTGCCAAACTTCATACAATGGCATGTACCAAACAGAACGTTAAGATCCTTAGAACTTAAACTAACTTTTGCTAATTCTCTGTCACCATCTCCAAGACATGGAACAAATTTCCAAACCACATCAAGCTTTTAAATAACCTGCAACAATTCAAATCTGTCCTAAAAATATTACCTGGCAACTAATAAACTACGCAATTGCACCATATCTACAGTTTGAAGTATGCAGTCATAACTCTGTCCACTATGGATACTGTACCAGTCTATTAATATAGTATTTTTAATTCTACTTACAGCATCTTGAAAAGTTATATTTCCTTAATCTCTTATGCTTTGTAAATGATATTTATTCATTGTTGGCTTTGAAATACTTTGTAAATAATGTTTGTTAGCCATTTTTCTTTTGAATTGTCAGAATGTATTAATATCCCTGTTTTGGAACTTTTCTTCTCTGCCTCAGTTGAAAATGGGCATTTCAGTTTCCATGTGGAATTTCCCAGTAAACAAAAGCAAATAAAATAAATAGATGAATGAATAAATAAATCTGCATATTCTTTCCCCTTGGTATCCCCTTCACTGGTTAAGTCTGATCACAAACAAGTAACCTTCGCTTTCAAAGTCTTCAAACTTAAGGATGCAAACATCACAGGATTCCAGGACTTAAAATGTACAAATCTAAAATTCTCTGATGAAGTCTCCAAATTTGAGAAAAGTCATATTACCCAAAATGTTGATGCTTCAAAGAGTTATACTACCAAATTCTACTTGCACTTGTACAAATGTTGTAACATAGCAGTCCCAACTAAATCCAAGAAAAGCGAAAGTTTAAAAGCAAACCAGAGTGGTGGTCCTCCAGCATTAACAAACTGTATAATAAGAGAAATAAACTGCTTAACTTATATAGCAAAACTAAAGATCCTCACTTCAAGGAAAAAATCAGATAGTTGACTTAAGAAATTAAAGAAATACCATCAGGAGAACAAAGGTATCTCATGAACTCAGACAAGCAATGGAAGCTAAAGGCAATTCCAAATCCTTCTTTAGTTATGTGTGGAATATAAGGAATAACACTCAACACTTGTCAAAGTCTATTCAAAATGCCACTACCTACTATGATCCAGTGAGAATTGCCAGTATAGCTGCAAACAAATTTGCCATCAACTTTACCCCAGAGACACCTATTCCAAGCCTGCATTTTTCAGATGGACTCCATCCACCAAAAATTACAAATGAACATGTACTTAAAGTTATCTCCAAAAAAAAAAAAAAAAAAAAAATATATATATATATATATATATATATATATATATATATATATATATATATATGTGTGTTTATCTGTGAGACCTGATAACATACCCAATTGCCGAATAAACAGTACTAAAGAAGCCCTGGTGGATGGACCCACTCCTTAATTTCTTTAATCTGAGGCTAGCAATTGGTTTTGTCCCATAGGTGGGTGCACTGCTCTTGTGATGCTACTTTATAAGGGTGGCTTCAACTCTGACCTTGGAAATTATAGACCTATCTGTCTGAGGAGTCTTATATGCAGAACCATGGTGTGTATCCTAACTGACCTGATAAATGGTGACATCAGAAATATTATCAGACTTGATCCATGTCAGATTGGATTTGTTAACAACAGATCCTGTCTGATGAATCTAATTAACTCAAGTGACTCTTGTTGTGGGCTGTGGGCTAGCTGTCCATATAGTATACCTTGACCTTGCCAAGGCTTTTATTACCATACTGCTTGCAAACATAATAATAAACAAACTAAACTCCAAATTGACTCATATGTAATTAGATGGAGACAAACTGGTTTAAAAATATATATATGATCAGGGAAGGGTGGTACATCCTTGCAGGAACATGAAGGTCATCAGTGAAGTCTCCCATGGATCTTTGCTGAGACTTCTGCTATTTGGTAAGTGTTTTTCAGATTCCCATTTATAAAAGAATGATCTGTGATTAACAAAATTCACAGATGATCGTAAACTGGGAGTTATCCTCAAGTCCCCCTCCGACATAGGAACATTCATCAATAAATGCTGCATAAAAATGGGCTCAAACTTCTCATTAAAAGTACAACATGGCTGCTTTCAGTAAGCACCCCCTAATTCTGTATAATATAGACTCCTTAGGGGTGACCTGTGCCTCGTGTAAAGGGCCATAAGGTTTCGAGTAGTCCAGATCTTATACCTTTATAAAACAAACAGTTCTGCTAACACTAGGGCCAGAGGTCTAAACCTTCTCCAACAAATCAACAAGACAAGGTGAATGAATATATTTGTCACACAGTGCCTACCCCTTCTATGGAAGAAATGTTCTTTCCAAACTAAGCAGTGTGACTCAATATCTGCCTGTATAAAGGAATTGGACAACTGGATGGGCATTCATAAATTCACCCCTGGTTTGACTGGCCTGTACTTCCTTCCAAATGGTGGGTACTAACAAGGCTAAAATGGTCACGTAGCTTAATTGCTTTGCAACTGCAATGATCACATGATTCCCTCAGCTTCCATGTATGACCAGTCACTTTAACTAGATGGTGCTCCCAGCTGAGTCCAAGAAAACTGTGTATGTTGCCACTCGTCCCCAGTTAACAATGCAAATAAATAAATGAAAATAAATATTTTAGTGTGGTGGTGAGTGGCTAAAAATATATGTGTTATGCTGAAAAGACCAGTTTTAAGAGAGAAATTTTGCAGATATTGCTATAGTTGAACAACTTTAATGCATACCATTTGAATTATCTCTAATGCATTAGTAATATTTTAATTCATAACCTTAATATAATTTGAGTGCAGAAATATCTTACATACCATAAGGTTCAGCATAATGAAATCATTCTGAGCCATTTCTTGGATCTCTTCATTTGTTGAAAATACTGCTTTCAGTGCTGCAAATAATAAAGCTAATGTTAAACTGAGTGGATTGCAATAATTGCTAACCATAGATGTATAAATTTAAATAAGTACTTTTCAGATAAAAAAATGTCAGTCCAGCATTATTTGTGAACATTTGCAAATGACAGTTTAGCTGTGCAAATGAGTTTGCAGATTCGTCTCTCATGATTGACAAAATGTACATAGCTTGTTACGCGACTATTATTTTATACCCAGCAGCTGAACTTTTGCTGGTTGCTCCATGCCAGTGTGTGTGTGCGTGTGTGCATGTGCATGTGCGTGTGCGTGTGTGTGTGTGTGTCTGCACGTGCTTGCTTTAGTGACATCAGAAGAATCAAGTAAAAGAGAAATAAATGTACCCAGACAATAATCACCCAGCTAAGACATGTAAGACATGTACAACTTTTATGTTAAAACTTGTATTTATGACCCATTCATTATCAGCTGTATCATTACCTTTTTAAACAAGTGTGGGCCCTGATGATGTGATTATCAATACTGCAAAAAATAAACAGATCCAAACAGAGGTATAACAAATTGTGAAGCTTACTATTATACCTTTCAGATATTTCTAATGGGGTACTCCCCCACCACACACACACACACACACACACACACACACACACACACACACACACACACACACACACACACACACACACACACACACACACACACACAGACACCATGTTACTTATGTATACCAATTCCCTTTGAGTAAGGGAATACTACAAAACAAGGCAGTCTCTCTTTTGGTATATATCAATGCCATTCAGACTTGAATTTCTTCTGTTCTGAGGGTCCCAATTACAGAATTTTAAAAGTCACTCACATTTGTGTTCCATGAAATATCTGAAAAAAACTCCTTGAAAATATTAACAGTCATGAATTTTGCAGATCATGCTATCACATAGGAGAAACAAATCTTTAAAGTATGTTAAACTAGGACCACTTTCTAAATTCTGAAAATATGAACTGTGGTATACATTTTGTGTTGAGTACACTTTTCCAATACAATGAAACTGATTCAGACTTTAACCAGTGCTTTTCCTAAAAAAGGAAAGAGTTTTAATGCTGTCATTTTTTATCTTCTAATAATTTCCAGTGACACGGGGGGGGGAGGTGCTTGACAGAATGGCTTTAACAGCTTTCCAGAACAAGTCTGATGGAATACAAGCATTTTATTAAGGAAATCCAGGCTGAATCTGTGTAGTTATGGTAGTTGTACTAGATAAGGATTATGGTACCGTATGACTAACAGTCAGTCTGGGTAGCCTACAGTGGCAATTGTCCAATTTAGCCAATGTCTCAGCTATTGCCAATCTGTTGTCTTTAATGAACACAATATTGGAAGAAATAGAGCTCCAGTACTCAGGGATGGCACAGTGGTGCAGAAAGTAGCATTGTCACCTCACAGCAAGAGGTCATCTAGTTTGATTCTGAATGAACACTGGCTCTAGATGATATTCGCTGCTGATGTGACACCCTGACCCCATTTTCAAAAGTGGGAAAAAGGGGTTGTGGATGGATGGACTCCAGCAACCAAATAAGAGAGGGATGCAAAACAAAGCTATGTAGAAGTGCAATAGCAGAATTTCTCAGATTGAGCAGACTCTGGAGAACCTATCCACATGTGTAAAAGAACACACTATAAATATGAGTAGTTAAATGTTCACGACAAGCAGTTAAAGTCAATAGGGCACATATTGGATGAAATAAACAGAAATCACAGGAACAGTTTGAGACTTGAGGGGCTACCTGAAAATATTATCTTTGCTTTTGGAAACATAGCTGCAAGAGGGTCTGAGGCAAGACGCAACTATGTTCATTACCACTGAAAGTACACATATTCATGTACCCCCAAGCTAGTCCTAAATGACCTCCTCTATGACAAATAATATCTGTTTACATTGGATAGAAAAAGAGAATATCCTCATGCAAGTGATACAAGTGAAAGAAGAACCCTCATTTCACTTTTGGTGGCATTAGATCAAGACTTTTCAGATTTTGCCAGACAATGATAGCAATGGTATGTGCTTCTCTGTCAAGCTTGTTTTATTGGAGCTACTGAACTGCAGTCTGTTGCTATGCTGCAACTCCCTGCATTAAGTTCCTGAACAAGTCCTATCCATTTGAATCCCTATAGGACATGATCCAGTTTTTACAAGATCATCTCTTGGAAGAAGCTGTGACCAATAGTGCCCTGATCTCTGTGTGCAGGCTCTACTCCTTCATCAGTGGAATGCAAGCAAGAGTCCAAATGGCTGTGGCACCAGAACATTTGCCACAATCTCTACTTTTCTAGCAGGCAAACAACAGCAACAAAGACCTACCGCAGGAAATGAGTATGGGAATGTGAAAGTCATAGTCTAGAACACTTTTTCTGGACATGCTCCTTATAGAACACTAGTTTGCTCCATTGCAAGCTCTGCTTCTTAAAGAAGTTATGGACACTGGGGCAAAGATGGCAGTCAAAAAGCAGAGATTCCTCCAGGTAACCCCCACCTCCACCCAAACCACCAGCCAATGGAATTGAAAGGTTCACTCAATTCTACAAGGTTAAAAAATAATTAAAACCAGTAATCCTCTTAAAGAGGACACTCTGATTATGTAAGGATGCTTGCATAAATAACTGCCTGTCAGAACACTGACAAGACTGGGTGCTTGGTCTTACTAATGTCAGTTAGATCAAATGTAGAGCTGATACTTTTACTCCTAGATTTTTAGCTTGACCTTGTGACTTCATGGGATCTTGGATTTCCATACTAATCCTTCCACTGCACATTATATTAAAACTGTTGAAGTTTTACAGAGATCTGAAGTAGTTGAGTGGCTTGTCACCTGTGATAGCTCTCTGTTACTGCTTGAATGTAATAGAAGTATAAATTGTGACACATGCTCCTGGTGCCACAGCTTGCTTAAATTAAGGTTTATTTAGACACAACACAAATAACTGAAATGGCATACCCACTACTCTGACTTGTTGATGGTGTTTAAACGCTGACACTCCTACTGGCTGTTTTATAGTTACTGCCACTGGCAATAAAGTAGAACAGGTAGATTTCATTTTAGTCAGCAGTACAGGGTCTGGAGCTTAAGCAAAAAACATGCACAAGGCTTTTGCTTAACTGTCATGAATTGAATTAGTCCTGCTGTATTGCTGAAAATATTATTGTGCTAGCAAGTGTCGTTATATTAGTTAACCTAGCAACAACTCATTCACCATAAAGGGCATTCCTTACTCATAACTGTCTGAAACTATTTTTCTACCTTCCAAAGTTTTATGACTTGCTCCCCTTTATAACCTACATAAATGAGCTTGAATCACTTTATCAATATTCCTTGAGGTGGTAGATGCAAACTGCCATTCTAGATGTTGATGGAGGGGAGAATACTAGAGAAGGCATGTAGTTCTTTCACCATAGAGCAGACCAATGCCTTAGCTTTCCTGTTTTACACTTGTGTATAGAATCTAGGATCCAGTCTTTTGTGTTTTTTTTTTTGTTTCCTCTTTTATGGTTACAGTGTACCCCAGAGAGACAGACTTAGTAAAGTCCTGAAAAGCATCTCATCCTCTGGCAGGCATCAGGGAGGACCGATCCACAATCAACTGCATCATTAGCTTTTTAAATGAGGTACAAGCTACATAGTAAAAGAAACTCTGGGAACACCACCCAGCAAGCCTACACATAACATACAAGGACCACCAACTGTCTGCTATATGGCAGTAATCTTATCACTGTGGACACACAAAAAAACAGTATGCACTGAAAAACCTCTGTTAACGCAATCAGACCTGGAGGTAAACAGTAAATTCAGGGACTAAATGGGTATACTCTTTTGCTACTAAATGTTTAGGCATCAATTTTGCCTCATTAAACATAATCACATAGGTTCCTAAGTTCATAGTAGCTAAAGACCACCAGGATCTTAACAAGCCTAGTTGTGCAACTTAACCCTGTTTTGTCCCAGAGTTCCTTGGACACTTATACGGTGGGTTATGTTAGTATGGAGGTAGCGAAGGGGTGTGTGAGTGTGTGTGTGTGTGTGTGTGTGTGTGTGTGTGTGTGTGTGTGTGTGTGGTTGGGTCTTATGCTAGTTGGGGATTAATTTACTTACTGTCAATCTCTGTCCATCAGAGACATGGGGGATAGGTCAGGGGTGAATTTGTTATTTCCCATCCAGTAATCAAGGTTTGTTTTGAACAGGATATGGGATGAACTCTTCTTCACATTCATTGTAGGCTTATTCCATAGCATGGGGGTCCTTTGAGATACATATTGGTCCCTCCAGCAGGTTCTGTTTATGTTGTAAACAATGTTTAGGTCCTTGGATCTAGTGTTTCTGGTGTTGTCTTGTAGATGTGCAAGAGATCCATCAGATCTGGATCCAAAAACACCTTATATGCTAGGCAAAGATTGCCTCCCAGTAATCTGCAGTAGACTAAGTACAGAGACAGGACCTTAAGGCTATCTGTGTAGTACAGGGTATTTATACTCTGAATTCTCCTGGTGAGGAACCTTTTGAGGGCATTCCAGCTGTTGCATGTGCCTAGCTATGTCCATGCCAAAAGGGGCATTGTACTCAATGACAGGGCTGATAAAGGCTAAGTAGAGTGGTACTATTACTTCCTTGGACCTGGGTGCCATACCCTTGCTTATGAGTTTGGTAACATAGAATGATTTTCTTACTAACTTGGCTACTTGGTGGTTGAATGCCAGATTACGTCTAGATATATTCCCAGATTCTTAACTATCAGGTTAATTCTTATGGGTGTTTTATCAATGAAGTAAGTAGCTTGGGTGGAAACTTTTACAAAAGGCACTATAATACATTTATTTGCATTGAGTTTTAATCTGTGGCTTTCACATTAGTGATCTGTTTGTCTTAGACAGTCTTGAAGGATGTTGGCATCATGGGGGAATCTATAATAGCCCCAAATTTACAGTCATCTGTGAACTTGGTAAGACTGAGGCCTTTGATATTAGCCTTGACTTCTGAGAAGTAGATGCCAAATGGCAGCGAGCCCAACACACAGCTCTGGGTTACTCCACTGGTGACCAGTTTCTTGGTGGGGGTGGTCTCACTGATCCTGACTTCTTGGGTACTATCGGTGTCAGCTGGCAATCCAGCGAGTTATATACAGATTTATGCCTAGTTTTGTGAGTTTGTCAACAATACCCGAGTGAGATTGCACTGAATGCCTTGGCCAAATCAAGGTAAGCTGTATGCAGCATTTTTCCCTATCCATAGCCATGCTGACTCTCACAGAAGTATACCAGTATAACTAGGCAAGACCTACCCTTAATAAAGTCAAACTGGAATGGGTCCAGTGTTTGTAATTTGCCAATGTCCTTGTTGATAATTTCCATGCTAATTTGTCCCATGGATTTGCATATTAGACTTGCCAGTCTGATGGGTCTGTAACTCCCAGGTTCAGTTTATGGTCCATCCTTATGAAGAGGGATGACTGTTGCATAACTCCATTCACTTGGCATGTAGCCTGTTTTGAGGCTGTAGTTGGAGTGCCTCCAGTGGCCCTGCTAAGTCATGTTTTAGGCTATTTAGGAGGCAACCAGGGATATTGCCAGGGCCCATTAAGGCAGTGTTTCTGGCTTTAGAGAGCACTTTCAGGACCTGCACCCTGGTGATAGTTGGGGGAAATATGCTAGAAAAGATTTCAAAGGGGGTAGTTGGAGGGGGTGACGTTAGAGCCAAATTTATCAGCCAGTAGATTTGCTATGTCACCCTGTTCAGTGAAGGTTGTACCATTTACCATCAATTCTGCACATTGTTGAGTATTACCTTTAAGATTCCTGACATAACTGAAGAAAGCCTTGTGATTGTCCATAGCCTGCAAGGTTTTCCTGACCTTGTAATTGGTCTTGCTGGACTTTATTAGACCTCATAGTTTCTTATTTAGCTAAATCAGAGAGCTCTTGTCTCTATGACAGCTGCTCTTTCAGATTTTGACCATAACTTTATTCTTTTGTTATATAGCCTGTTAAGGTAAGGATTACACCAGTGGGGTTTGATTTTGGTGTTAGATCTGGGCTTACGTCTGGCAGGTATGGCAGCCTCAATGCAGTCATTTACATGTTTGTACAGGGTTTCTGTAAATAATTCTGCATAGGTAGTTGTTTTCTTGGGGTTTGGGGGAGCCGTGAAGTTTGGCAAACTGTCACTTAATAGGATGCATTTGGATTTAGCATAGTTCCTAACTTTTATAGAATTAGTTGGGCTTTTTGGGCTGAATTTTATTTCAAGGGAGACAGCTTTGTGATGCAACTTCACAGGTGAGGATGTTACACAGTGTGGGGGGGGGGGGGTGCAGTGCTGTCCCATGTTGATGAGTACTAGGTCCAATACGTTTGATCCTCTTGTTGGACAGTGCACTATCTGGTCCAGGGTGTTTGTGTTGATGAAGTTCTGCTGTTAAAGGTAGTATATGTTTCGAGATCTATAGATGGGTAGTTAAAGTCTACCATGAATAAGGTATTTGGTTGGATGGTGAGCACCTCTAGTAGGTCTAGGCAAGAGTTGCGAGTTTCATGTACATACAAGAACACCTTAACAAATAGCTTCCTAACAAACTCACAACATGGCTTCATGAGTTGGCATTAGCACCCTGATAACCATACTTACAGATAAACCGTTCTCTGCAAAGAAAAATAGTCACGTCACAGGGGCCATCTTCATAGACCTCATACAGGCACTTAAAGAGTTTTAACCACCATAATTGATTACAAAAGATATAATTATTCAGTTCTGGACATAACGTAATTACCCAGTTTTCAAATATTTAAAGTTGGGACACAGCATTGCTTCTCCAGATGGATATTTTAGGGCAAGAGTCCCCAGTGATAGTCTCAGTATTTATTAATGACATCAACACAGTCTTCTCATACTCAGATATCATCCTTGGTGCAGACAATATGCTTCACAAAACTGGGTTCAATACTTTGAGCTCCAAAAAATCTCTGTAAAACTACTTCATCATGCTACCACTCTGAATAACAGAAAACCTTCTAATTATTAATGAGAATAAAATCACCATCACAACTTTTGCACCAAAAAAATAAGCTGAGACTGTCAAGTCCTGTCAATATTGTCAACCTAAGTAATATTCCCTAAAATCAGTAAAAAAGTATAAATATTTTGAGGTTTCACTAGATACCACTTACCCCCTTTCTCTCTCTCTCGCTCTCTCTCTTGCACTCTCAAAACTCATACAAGAACACTGTTAAGAAAGTAGTTACACAATTTAGTGTTAGTTACACTATTTCCAACCATCTCATCACCTGAAGCTCCAAGACTTGAATATAGCCTTCATATACTTACACTACATTCTGCCAGAACACCAATCTCATCCAACCCACTATCAATGCCATCCACAGACTTATTAATCTAGCATCATATAATGAACATCACTTTGTCTCACCAGAGAGAGCTAACTACCTCACCATCTCAGTGATATCCACACCCCTCCTGTCATGCCTGACCTTTAAAATCCTTAACATTATTGCCCTTCCCTGAAAGTTATACTATAAATGAAGTATGTTCAATGCTCCCTAACAAGCCAAGGAGACAGTGTTATAATTTTAGTTAGGCCTCCTTTAATCTCGCCATCAGTGAAACAGACATTAGCAAAATTGTTCTTGCCATTTGAAACAAGTCCCCTTAGGAAATTAGATAACTTACTGATTATTTTATTTATTTACATTTGTTTACCAGGAGTGTCCACTGGTCCAGAATGAGCATGTTTTCAGTGGAGGCCTGGGGAGAAAAGCTCCAATAGATGTATAAGTACAACATTCAGTTAATTACAGAAGGATGGATATAAATGAAAATAAAGGAATTTAACAGTCAGAAGTAAACATAGCATAACATACACATTAATTGATAAAAGTTAACAATAATAATAATGATAATGTACAATGAACCAGATAATATGCAGCAAATTGAAATGTCTAAAAGTAATGGGCTGTAGATAAAGAAGAGAATAATGTAAGAAAAAATAATAGGTGGAGTTGAGTGCTACAGGTTGAAATGGTTATGTATGTGTGTGAGAAATGAAAAGTGTGGGATGGTTCAGGTTATATGGGGTCTAGAGCAAGAGCATTGTCATTGGGTAGATAGGTGAAGGTGAAGGCCCTTTTTGAAGGAGTTTGCATCTTTAGTGGATCTGAAAGGTGATGGTAGTGAGTTATAGAGTTTGACAATGCAGAATGAGTAAAGCATCTGACCAGCATGGAGAGTGGGTTTTTGGACGAGCAGTAAAGTCTAATTTTCTGATCTAAGGGGTCTATTTGGGTGTTATCACATTTGAGTAGAGCAGAGAGATGGGGAGTCGAGAGGTTTACAGATTATTTTGTGAGATACAGTAAGCTGTTGGTAGATAAGGTATTGTGGTAGTTCAAGCCATTTGAGTGTGTGTAGTGAGGAACAATGGTGGGAGGAATATGTGGCATTAGTTGCAAATTTGACAATTTTATTGTAGCATGTTTCCATTTTGTTTTTTAGGGAGGTTTGTATGATAGTGAGAAGTGGGACACCATATAATAAAGATGGTAGTAAGAAAGTAGAGGTGAGTTTGCTGGAGGGGTTTAGGAAGTGCCTGTGTCTATAGAGGGTTCCAAGTTTTTGGTAGGTTTTTCTGATGTTACGAATGTGTTGGTCAAAGGTTAAGTTTTCATCTATGGTAACACCTAGTAATTTTGTGTATGGGACTACTTCTATGGCAGTTTTGTTTAGTGACTAGATTGTAAAGTTTGGTTTATTAGGGTGGGTTTCCTAGGGGTGAAAAGGAGAAGTATGTTTTTGTTGGGATTGAGTGCAAGGTGATTGTTAGTCATCCAAGTTTCGGTGGAAGAGAATGCTTGCTGTGTGCATGTGAGTAATTTGGGTATAATACTGGAGGTACAAATTATTGTTGAGTCGTCTGTGTACTGAATAACAGAGTTGTTGCCAACACAGGAGTGGAAGTTATTAATAAAAATACTAAAGAGTAGAGGCCCTAATATGGACCCTTGAGGAACCCCTGTGGGAGTATGTAGGAATGGTGAGAAGGAGTTTTGCCATCTAGTGGATTGTTCTCTATTGGACAGATAGTTAGATAACTACAGGAGTGTTGGTGGGGGGGGCATACCTAATGTGGAAAGCTTACAGAGAAGAATGGAGCAGAAGATGGCATCAAAAGCCTTAGATGGGTCAAGGAGGAGGGAGGAAACTAGTTTGCCTTCATTATGAGTTTGGTTAACTGTATTTATGAATAAGAGAGCAGTGGTGGTACTGTGGATAGGATGAAAGCCATGTTGACAGGGTGAAAGTAGATTGTTATTCATTATATATTGCTGGAACTGGGTGTGAATACATTTTTCTAGGATTTTTGAGATGGGGACAGTATAGCGATAGGTTGGAAGTTGGAGGTATCTGTGCAATTGTCACCTTTATGTAGGGCATAATATATGCTTTTTTCCATATGATAGGTATGTAGGAGTCCTGTATTGATCTATTTTAGAGTATGCTAATGGGGTAAGAGAAAGTCCTAGCTGACATTTTAAGGTATTCCGAGGGTAGGTTGTGAGGGGCACAAGTACCTGGTTTAAGTTTAAGGAGAATTTTGGTTATGATGGAAGTAGGGATGGGGGAGAGAGAAAATGTAGTAGAGTGACAGCAGGAGGGTTGTGAGCAGACAAATGCTTAAAATGATGAGGTGGGGGTGGGAAGGAGGCAGAGAGTTTGGCTATGGTTTCTACAAAGTACAACTTGAAGACAGTGGCGATTTCTAAAGATGTTTTATTGGGATGTGAACAGGGGTTGCTCTTTGTGCCATTGTTTAGTAGGGAGGAAATCAAGCTCCAGAATCATTTTGGATTTCACTTGAAGTTTTTCTGCAGTTCAATGTAATGATTTTTTTTTTTGTCATTAATGACTAGATGCTTTACTTGGTTACGAAGCTGCCTGTACTGTTGGAGGTCGGAAGGGATTTTTGTTCTGTGCCATTTTTTCCAGGTTTTGGCCCTAATGACCATGAGCTGTCTGGTGCTTCTAGAAAGCCAGCTGGTGTGTTTGGATTTTAGTCTTTTATGGAGGAGAGGGGCAAGGTAATTTAGGACTTCTAGGAAAGTTGAATTAAAAAATTGAACTGCTTCGTCTAGTGGAAGGGTCTTCAGTACATTCCAATTGATAGACCTTAGGTAGTTGTTTAGCTGGTCTAGTTATACCTGTGATTATTTGGGTGAAGTTGTAGAGGTTGATGCTGTGGGCTGAGACGAAGTTTAATTGTTTGAGCCAGTTTATATTTACATTGCCTAATATGATTGTTTCATTGTTAATATTTGTAGAGATCTAGGCTAGGATTTCCTCAGGAAGGGGAATGATGTTGTCTGGGGGTAGATATAAGGTTATTATACATATATTTTTGCAATAATTGGGTTTTAGAAAGGTGATTAATATTTCAGCATTAACAAACTGTGGAATAGGAGATGAATAGGAAATACTAGTAAGGCTATGTGGGAAGAGGAGGGCAACACCTCAACCTTTTTTTATGAGGTCTGTCTGCTTGTAGACAGGAATACCCAGTTAAAAGGAATTCCGAGTCCTTAATATATGGTTTTAGCTAGGTTTTGGTTGTGGCAAGTAAATCTGGCTTAGTTTGGGATATCCAAGTGTGGAACTCAGGAATTTTGTTTCTGAAACTTTGGAGGTTGATGGTGGTAAAGTTCAATGATCTGTTGGAGTAGGTATGGTTAGGATTAGAAGGGTTGGGTCCTAGGTTGGGATGAATGTCTCCAGAGTGTGAGAGAATGAGTTTAGGGAGAGACAGTATTAATGACAATTGTTTCCTTGTAACAGTAGGCTAATTTTTGAGTGGTAGTGGGTTAAGGGTGGAATGTTTATAAGGGAAAATCTTAGGTTTAGAGAGTAGGAGTGGATTGGGATGAAAAAGGCTAGAAGATATATCAGAAAAACAGTTAAGTGCAGGGAACATATATCTCAGTGACTGGTGTGGCCTTGCAAGATATGTTAGAAGTGTGAGTAAATGTTAGGTTTATTAGTATAAGTAATAACAGGAAGAGTGGAATATATAGTGCAAAGGTGGGATAGAGAGACATTGACTGATTGTAGTAACTGTCGAGGTAGGAGAAAGTAGGTAGAGGCAAGATATAGTAGGGGAAGTGGTGTGTTCGTGAGAGAGGAAGAGTGGGTTGGCAGGTGGAAGAGGTAGTGTTTGAGGAAGGGAAATGAAGTGTGACTGGCCACAGACAGTGTGGTGGGGTTTGTGTAAGTCTAAAGCTAATTGATCCAGGGGTGGGTGGGAATGGGGGTAGAGGAGCGGAGTGAGCACGAGCAAAGTGAAGGGCCAACAGAGCAAGTTGAGCCAGAGGAATATGCATGCAAAAAAACAGAATAAAACAATCAGGTAAGAAGTATGGCTGGCAACAGTTTATGCACTTTAAAGCTATGCATAAAATAATCTAAGGGTAAAGCTACAGCTATAGCACAATGCGTGATTATAAATTATTCCATACAAAATATTATAAATTCAAAAAGGAATCTAGCAAATGCTCATGTTTCTTAGACAAAGGGTAGGCCTTCTCCTTTGCTGCCATATAATTTCAGATAACAACTTCTTTAATTGATTTGAATCATAATGCAAGAATCAAGCAATATATACTTATAAAACTCCTGCACTCACAGGCTTTTCTATTCCTCATTTTTGGTTCCTTTACTCCTCTTTCTCCTGCTCTTCCCTCTTGTTTAATACATATGACACCCTCCTCTATATTTTCCCCCCTGTAATACTTAATCTTAGCTGTCTTTAACTAGAATGGTATTGTACTGACTTGTAAAACAAAACAGTATTGTACAACCACATTTCCATGCAACACCTGGTGTAGTGACTGTGTATCTCCTAGCTGTAGTGACTGTGTTGGCTTGCACTGTGTAAGACAGGGAATACCCTGGTGCATCAGGGAGTTAAAGATGTGTGTGTGTGTGTGTGTGTGTGTGTGTGTGTGTGTGTGTGTGTGTGTGTGTGTGTGTGTGTGTGTGTGTGTGGTAGCATGCATGTCGCATTCTCTGACCATCAGGCAGCCATTGTGAGCCTGTAAGGAGCCTGGGTGGTAGGCTGCACTAAAGGACTGACAAGCTGACCCTGACAATACCCACCCAACTCTATGGGGAAAAAAAATTACTAGTGGGGAAAAATGGGCCTCAGGAGGTGAATGAATGGGCTGTAGGGTTTCTAGCTGTGGTTTGCTGGCCTGCTGCCCCCCCCTGAACCATCCCCCTGAGAACTCTTATAGGCGCAGAGCGAGGAGTATTGTGCCTGGGAGATGTGGGTGGGACATGATAATAAAAAGTTTATTTATTTTTTTTTTTTTAGTTGATGACCTGATGCAATATATAGAAAAATAAGGGAGTGTTTGCTTTCTTCCCACATCTCCAACAATGATGTGGTTTGGAAAAAGGGACCAGTGGAAGCATCTATGCATGAGATATTCTATCCTAGACTTCATCTTGAAACATAGGAATCACACACACACACACACACACACACACACACACACACACACACACACACACACACACACACACACACAACTGTAAAATGAATAAATAAATTACAGATTCCCATTTAACAGTGGAAGGGAAGGGTTTACTGAACAGATTTTATAGCACATACTGCCACATTGAAGGTTTCACTCTATGAGCTTATGACTAATCATTCTCAAGAGATGTAAAAATCTGTACTGTACACAGCCCCTTTTGTCTTACATTTTTAGCTTAGGCAAAAGACAAAGTTTATTAATATCATTTGGTATGTGGCGATCTGTCTAATGAGCATTGCCAACAGAAGCATAATTATAGCGCAGCCTTGCCCATTTTCTTACTGATCTGCTTTATATTACCCTAGACTGATGGTCAAAAGTTATCAGCTGATCAATTTGTAAATTTAAAAATAAAGAAATGTACATGTACATGCATTCATGTTTATTGTAATCCTTAAAGACAGCACTATTTCCCAATCAGATTTGTATGACACTAAATGTCAGACTACCAAGTCAAAGTCTTCTTTGTTTTTCACATTTAGCTTTCTGAAGAATGGTTTCTACCAAAAGGTTAAGATTTCTGTGATTGTTGAGGTATATGTCCATACTGGATTGTAATTGTTGCATTAGTTACCCTATAATAATAAAAAAATAAAAATACCAGTGATGAATTTTATTGATTTTTTTTTTTATTTTTGTTATAAATATCCACTTCTCTTGCTTTACCTTTGTGATGTTCAATCGCATTATTTTACTGCATAGTTTCTATGCATTCTTTGTAAGATTTCATTGACAGCTCACAAATACGTTTTGACCCCCCCCCCCCCCCCCACACACACACACACACACCACTGAATTTCTATGAATTTCTATTTATGTTCAGGACTATGCATTTCTTTTGAGTAGTTTAGCACACACTTAAGCTGCTCCATTGCTGGGGTCTGTCTGAGTACTTGGCACTTCCAGATGTAGGCCAAACATATGTCTTTAAGGAGGCAGAGTAGTAGTGTTCACTAAAATAAAAGCCCTTTTCTTATCTTCTTCCCTTCTGTCATCAGCATATTAATTCTTACTTTCGTTTTCATGGTTCCATTTCCCATACTGCAAAACTAACTTCAGACATTGGAGAGTAGGTAGTTTTTGCTGGTCTCTTTATAAAATGGTATTTCACAGCAGAAGCTGTAGGATAGCACATAAAGAATTATTTGTTAGTCCTGTTCCTTAACTGGTGCAGAATTTCACAGTTACATAGTGTAGCGCAATCAATTTTAATAAGTATCATGGAACATGGAAAAGGGGGAGATGAATGATCCAGAAGTTTATGTATATTCCAAAACCACTTTCAGAAGAGACAAAAAAGAAAGTAAGCACTGGCTGTGAAGGTGTCACCATGTAAGTAATAAGATTTCACATCACATAATGACTTCTGTCCTTTATCATTACTTATTGGAGCCATTTTGGATCAATTCTGATATTTATGAGAAAATGCTATGCCTGCTTTTTCTCATTAGCTGTCTGAATTATTTTTGTTATTATCAAAATTAGGTGGTAAAAATATCCTACTTGTGGAAACATGTCCATTGCAGACTGAAGACTCCCTATGGGAAAAAGGGATGTATTAACATTTAGTCAGGAAGAATTCAAAATGGACTGTTTCAGAAAACTGGTAAAGGATTCATATTAACTATACAGTAAGATCTCCACACATCTAGCAGGCCAGTAGCTTTTGTAAATCATGGCATTATAAACCTACAACTCAAGGCATTATAAACCTACAACTCAATGTTAGTCACCCTTTCCTTGTACCACCTTCTGTGCACTAGTTCTGGCTTTTCATACTTAAGACTCACTTGCTTTATTTGGTCTTATGTCTCAGTGGTTAGGGTTGAATATAAAATCCCTGTAATGTCATTTTTTTCTGTAACATCAGTTGTTGCCTCGCATCATATGAAGCAAATGAAGCTCTAGAATTCATCTACCAAACTCTTCCCTAACATCATAGCTAATCTGTTTTAGTACCTGAGGTATTCATTCATTTACCTAATATTCTTCTTTGATAGTATGATTTTTGTAGGCAAGGAATCTATAGAAATAAAAAAGACATCTTCACATTAGTCTACATTTTTAATAAAAGAGAAATTAAAAGAAATAGGCAAAAGTTCTGGGACACCAAAGTAACACTGCTGAGACACCAAATGCTCCTTTGTGTAGAAAGAAAACATGGGAAAATATTGAGCATGACAAAAGAGATAGCAGACTAAGGTGGTTTATAGCAAACCTCTACAGGTCCTAACTTTCCAAATTACTATACTATAAGGTAGCAGGGTAGTTGTGGAAGGTTTAAAAACTATATTTATAACATTTTCATTCATTACTTTTATTGTCTGGACAGGGTGAAGGGGGGTTTCATACAATCATTCTTACGTACAGTATATAAATATGAAAACTTGCATTTCGCTCAATCCAGCAACTCTGAAACTGAAAGTCATGCAAATAAACATATTTCCTTACCCTCGCAGTATTTGCATTCCTCCAGGTGAAGTATAACCATCAGGGGTTTGTAACTATAAATAAAAAAAGGACACACTGATGAAGAATGAGGTCACTCTTAAAAACAGCCACCACAACAACAACAAACTGTCTAAACAGTCAGAAACGTTAAAAATAATCACAGGTCTGATATTATCAATCACACTTGTTGATAATATGGCAGCTTTAAGGCAGATAGTCAAGACTCAACATTTCTAATTGTTCTGCTATTAAAATAGCAAGAATTCGAGGCTGTCTACCCTATTCCACCTGTGTAACCTGGATTTATTATAATTTAAGTACAGCATAGCACAGGAGGATATTGCTTTCTCGAGAGCATTACTTTAAAAATCAAGTGATTCCAAATCTACTGATGGATGAGAAGTCAGTTTTCTGATCTCAGTGTCAATAGTATGCCTTTTACCCTTAAGATTTCACTAAATAAATTGTGCTATAAATAATGTTCTTTTATTTATAAATGATTTAATTCAGAGTGAAACAAATTACATTTTAGCCAAATGTATTTTGCAAGGAAAGTACACTTTAAATATTGCTGAGTTGCTGTCTCATAACAGTCTCAATTATATATGACCTAATGTCTACATGTTAGTCATTGATTGATCTGTTTCAATAATTAGTCATTTTTTCCTTAATTTTCCCAAAATGTTTCACAGACATTAGTGCATCTTTGAAACTACATTAAAAAGCTTTTGCATGCAAACAGACTAAGCTGTAGTTAAAAATATCACAAACTATAACTTATTTTCCTGTGACAGAGAAGGCTGTCTGATTCTGGTTACTTTAGACAGTCTGTAACATAAGCATATGAAATTAGCCCATGGAAATAGTCTGCCACCTACTTTTCAATGAGTTCCAAGGCAGGTATCCCCACTTCCTACCTAGGGGCCCTTCCATCTTATCTCAAATACTGCTTAATGCTGTCCTGCTGTCACACATCCTGACTAAAGAAACAGGTATCTAGAATCCACAATGAATATCATGAGAAATCTATCTTGTGTTTCTTATGCCTGAAAGCAGATTTACTTGCAATACCTGCAGAGTTCTATATTCTCATTTTATTTTTTATTTGTGTCTTTGTTAAATGGGGAGTTGAGCTGACATAACATTTACCTGTCATGTATGAAAAAGACAGTATTACAGTGGCAAGTGGAAACTACAGTGGAGCAAGTAACATACCACACCTAAGAGCTAAACATGCACATGCTCTGTAAGAGTTTAAGTGCATGAGACTTAACAGACAATAGGAAAGTCAGAGTAGAATGGAGATATCAAAGGAGGAAAATCAGCTTTCAGATTTATAGCGCACAACCTCAAGTGCCATCACAGGACATGTCACATTACTACTTGTCTCTAACTCAAATGATAAAAAACATCAATATAAAATATAACCTATTAAATGGACTTCGTATCCTTCAAGCATCAGCTGTGGAGTCTGGATTTTCTCCCTCTGTTCATGTGGGTTTTCTCTGGGAGCTCCGGTTTCCTCCAACATTCCAAACACATGCAGCAGCTGGATTGGGCACTCTTAATTGGCCATAGGTGTGACTGTATGTATGTGGAAAAGAATGACCCCAGCAGGAACACTGGCTGTGAGTGATGATCACTGTTGATGTGATACCTCAACTCCATCTACGAACTGGGAAAAGAAGGGAGGGTGATGTCGATGCTTATGCCAGGCATATTGTCTGTCTATTTTAAGATGGAGAGTTTGCAACATGCTCTTTGCCTAACACCTATCTTTCCTTAATGGGAAACATGGTAAAACATGGACCCTACCCTCAAAGAACTGCCTACCCTATACTGCACATGAACAACTTAATGAAAATAAGATGTTTCAACAGTGCAGATTGTGCTGGCCACTTGTTTGGAAGCTCCAAAAAATCCCCTTAAAAGCAAATACTGATCAACATACAGAAACAATGTTGTGTTATTGTAGGAGTGCTATGGGAAACACAGCAATGGATCCCAACTTAGATCTCTAGGATAATTAAAGAAAGCCAAGCAAGTATATAGTACATCATGACATACCATGCGCTGGTCATGTCATATGTGATATGCCATGTACTGGTCATGTCATACATGGCATACCATGTGGTGGTCATGTCATATCACATATCATTATTAGTCTGATAGGAATCCTCAGTAGATTGTTTTGTGACAATTAATTTGTCATTTTGCGAGGTACCAAAGTACCAAAACTGTGTGTGTGTGTGTGTGTGTGTGTGTGTGTGTGTGTGTGTGTGTGCGTGTGATATGTCCCCTTATGCCCTCTATGACACAGAGAATGGCATATATGCGTCAGACCACCACAAGATAGCAATGAGCTATAATATGAACAGTAGGCCTAGAAGATAGTAAATGAAGAAACAGCCTGTGGCACTATGTACTGAATTTATGATGTTAGCATACTAATACTGCACTATAAAAAGCACACAAACCCCCTATAAAAACATTTCTGTGTCACTGCTTTCAGTGCAAGAGCTCATTAGTCATTCGTTGTGAAGACGACAATGTATTTAGAATTGCAGTGAGCTGCTGTGCTGGTGAGAAAAAGTAAACGGTCACCAGCTGTGCCTGCAGAATGTGAGCATCTGCCATACGATCAGCTAATCAGATGCAAAAGCATGCAGACTGTTGCACCAGTGAACTCTGTAATACACTTCCATGTTAGTTCTGTCTGCTGACTGATCATAACTTGTGCACTGCATATCAGGATACTACCTCATTCTGCTGCTAACTGTATAGTACAACTCGGTTTGAGCAACATGTAGATTCTGTAATGTACTTGACATGGGCACACGTGAGTACAGAAAACAAGCTAATAAAAGTTGCACTTACAAAAAGGAGAGATGAAAATCTTGACATAGGAAATATTAGGGAATGTATCTCAACAATACAGTACAACACAGTGGTAGATACACAGAATGGTGTGCCCCCTTTCCACAAGTAGCAAAGGTACTCAGTCAATATAGTAACATATTTAACCTCGGCTCACTAACTGATTGACAGAGAGAATGTGCAGTGATGTGCATGTAGCAACATCATAAAGCGGGCAACTGACATACTCTAAAATTTACAATTTTTATTGTTCAGAATGTCCGAGTAGTATAGCAGTGTTAAATGCTGTAACATTATTCTGTTTGCATTGTGATACTTAATAGTGCTATGAACACTAATGCAATGGCCTCAGCTGTGGTGAGAAAGTCTATAATGAATGCAAACCAAATAGCACTAGCCATTTGTTCCACCATTGTTACAATGCCTTGGAAAAACACACAGCTGTATTGTGCAGAAAGTCTGTGGACAGTCACCAAGGCTCTGGATGAGGATAAATCTGTGTATGCTGCCTACCTAGACTTAGCCAAGGCTTTTGACACTATTCCACACTCGGGCATCATTGACAAACTCACCCAGCTAGGTATCAACATTTATATCATTAGATGGGTCAATAACTGTCTCACTGATAGAACCCATATAGTCAAAATAGGGGAATCCACCTCCAGCAACAGAACTGCAACCAGTGGTGTTCCACAGGGATCAGTCCTGGGACCTCTATTGTTTGGAATCTATTTCTCCGAGGTATGAGCTAAAACTAAAGGTCTGTGGCTGACAAAATTTGCTGGTAGTTGTCTTTGAATTTCCAAGCAATGTCAACATCCTACAAGAGGGTCTTACACAAACAAATGATTGGTGCCAAAGTCATGGCCTTAAACTTAAGGCAAAAAATGTATTATCACCCCTTTCAGTAAGAGCAGTGTTCCTGCTAAATACCACATCAATAACACTCTAGGTACGCACTCAGTGGTGAGAGACCTGAGCACACAGGTTAAGAGCAACCTTACATTAGATCACAATGTCCCCACAGTGGTAAGAAGGGCATTCTATATTGCTCATCTCATAAGTAAGGGCATTGCCTCCAGAAAAAATGATAACCTCCCTGCTCTCTTCCCTTATCAGGCCAATAATTGAGTACAATGCCACTTTGCTATGTACATTTCCAAGCGCCTGCAGCAAGTGGAGAGACCACAAAGGTTCCTCAGAAGGAAAATTCAATGTCTTCAGCATTTATCCTGTGTGGATCATCTGAAATCACTGTCACTTTTATATTATTTCATACAGACTACTCAGAGGCAAACTCTGCTCCACATATAAGGCACTCTTTGACCTTGCTTTATTGGAAATACTGCATATCCGCAAGTCAAATGGTATATGGGTTACTCACTCTAAAGATCTTAACCTAGTATTTGACATTAACAGAACCTGCTTGAGGGACAGATTTGTCTCCCAGAGGTTATTACACCATTGGAACAGACACCCACTTCATGTCAAACAGAGCACCTTATTGGCTCTCTTGAAATGCAATCTGGATGATTGGATGGGTAACTGTAAATTCACCCTGGGGGTTCCACCTGCATCCCTGTTGGACAGGGGCAATTGGTGCTGATCATGGAAATAAGGGTAGAACTTAATTAGGGTTGTAAGGATCCTATGGACATTAGCCTAGTAACCTCCTATGATCCTATGATCGTATGTGTTGTGTAACCTGTAAAAGCAGAAATGCATTCCATTCAGTACACATCTATGACAGTTCTACCCACAGCATGCCTCTTCTCATGAACCATGTGCTTTCTGAAAAAATGTATATATCTATATATGTATTATACTGCAAGTTTGTTGCCTGTGCATGTATTACCCTGGTCATAAAAAAGACAGAATGTAGGTCATCAAAAAATAACAGCACTCAGTACCTAGCCAGTATATGAGAGCCATTCTGCACCATGGTAGTGGTCTGGTGGGCCTACATCTGCATGAAAAAACCTTATCAGTAACAAATGCAGCAATTTGACAAATGAATACAACTACACAAACTGTATGCATGTGATGAAACTCTGCTGCATGCGGTGGAGCCATTTAATCAAATCAGTACAACTAAACAAACTGACTGCATGTGGGGCACAGATAAATATCAGTACCTGATTCATACATTAATAAATTGCAGGCAAGATAAATCCACTGGGAAATAAATTAAGTTTCACCAAAGTAGCTACAACACCATAGTTGTCTGGGGCAGAATTTAAAGAATCTTTGCAACATTTTGTGAGGAGGCCTTGGACCAAAATCAGCTACCTGTTTTTACAGACATTTATAGGTCAGCATTTGTATACATAATGTAGGTTAATGATCCCAGACATTAGGAAGGGGAAACATATCATCATTACAAACCAGAGGGGAAAATACTAATGCAATTTCTTCCAAAGCATATGTTGAGCTTCTAATCCTTAAATGACCTGAAAATTATTTGTAAAAAAATGTGTAAACAGATGCTATTTCAGGATCACAGTCTATGCTCTATATCAGGGGTGTCCAACCTTTTCGCATTGAGTCAACAGAAATGGTCTTGGGGCCACATGTAAAATATATCAATGTTTCACTGTCGCGGGTGACCAAATTCGACCCCCTGGCTGTATTGTAGGTGAATTTGAACAATTAAATGTAATAAATGCATAATATTTGCCCTAAAATTCAAATTCTTATTCTAATTTGTAAAATAACAGTTAACTCTAGCATCTTAGTTTATTTGTAAAAAAAAAAAAAAAAAAAATTAACAGGTACAATTTGTACAATTTGTATGAGATCATACTTCTGATTTTGCTGGTTTCTTATCTTAATGTCCATATGTCATCCAAAGCGCTCATGTATTCTTCTGTTTCAAGTTCCATTGCAGTAGGTATGTCGCCACATTTCTAGCTTTGGAATCTGTCCCTGAAATTATTCAAGACGTGACTACATCTGGCAAAATTTGTTGCTTTTGCACTGGTGTCTGCTGAGGCTGGTCTGAAGATGAAATAAGGTTCAGCAGTGGTGTTCTCAAACTGAGCATCCCTTTGGAAAGGCATATTTCTAGCTTTGGACTCTGTCCCTGAAATTATTCAAGACATGACTACATCTGGCACTGGCAAGATTTGTTGCTTTTGCACTGCTGTCTGGTGAGGCTGGTCTGAAGATGAAAGGAGGTTCATCAGTGGTATTCTCAAACTGAGCACCCATTTGGAAAGGCACATTTCTAGCTTTGGAATCTGTCCCTGAAACTATTCAAGACATGACTACATCTGGCACTGGCAAGATTTGTTGCTTTTGCACTGCTGTCTACTGAGGCTGGTCTGACGATGAAAGAAGGTGCATCAGTGGTGATGCACAGCTTGCAGCAATGATGAGACCATTACTTCTTAAAAAAGGAACAATTGGTATTTTTACATTTGTTCCACTGACTAACAAATGGTAGAACACGTTCAACTTTGGTTCACCCACTTACTACGGAGCCACAAAGAACATGATAATATGCGACAACACACTCCAATTTCACAAGGTTATCTCACACCTGCTTTTTTGCCGTTGCCTCTCCAATATGGTTGAGTGCACATTTCTACTGATGACTTGTACAGATCCACTCAGTGAGGCATAGCATCATCAGATGACACCTTTTTGCACTTCTTCCTTAGGTTACTATACGTCTCCAACTTGAGTTGTTTCCCAGTGTTTGCTGAAATTTTGAAAGGGGCTTCCAGTGTTTGTTTCTTTTCACAAATTTCAATAAATAACTGACTTTATTAGTAGTGGCAATGTTTATTCAAGAAACCTGTTCACGAGGGTGCAGCCAAGCACAGACCATTGCAGAATTCAAACATATTGGTCATAGTTCTTGTTATACTTTCTTAAAGTGTCCATATCAGGAGGTTCAGGTTGTCAAGTCAAGATTTTGTGTAGTAAACAAACATTATGAGCATAACCTTTTTAATGTGGTCACTGAGCCTGTCTTTTTGATACCAGTGCGTCTATATCGGTTTTTATAGAGGTAGTGGCGATGCAAAGAATATTTTCAAGATGGTCATCTGAAATTTTCGTTCTGATTTTATTTTTTGTATATTTCATCCGAGAAAAAAATTGCTTGTAAATGTACATACTCCCCAACAGAGATGTCATGAACAGGGCATGTTTGTGAAGTGACGGATATTTTTCTTTAGGAAGGTACAACTTATAAAAGTCCAATAAAGACACTTGCAGTGGTTTGTTGAGTATGTTGGAGGCCATCAAATAAAAATGACTGAATCAAATGTTAAGCCAGATATGTAGCTGATAAGAAAAGGAATAATCTATCAAGCAAAAAACTTTCTGCTCCCTCAAAGTTCACAAAGCAGAGCATAACTACTTCCTTCACCCAAAGCTCATAGGGCGATTCTAATAAAATAATCAGATGTGCTGTGCAGTTACAATGGCCTGTGTTTCCAGCCTGGTACGAGTTGCAAGATGCTGAAAATCTAGCCAAACAAACAACTTAACTACAAGCATGAACCAAAATAATTTTAATTTAAAAGTTTACAAAACTATGCAGCAAATCAAGCACTGCAAAACATCCAGGACTGGTTTATTAAAAGTCTTCTGTAGATACAGACATTTTATTCCGCTCATGCATTCGCTTTTTCATGTGCTTTGAAAAATACATATACAGTTGCATTTCACACAGTACAGTCCGGAACATCTCACTAGTAAACTTCAGTAATCCCTCCCTTTTAAGTAATACCCATTTTACACTTCCATAAACAATTTAAAAAAAAAAAAAAAAAAGGTCAGACACATCCAGCAAGACACAAAATATGCAGAGCTGTTGTTGGGGTGCTGCAACAATAATGAAAGCTGGTGCGACCAAATAAACACAGTACTTTATTTTTATATAGTGTGACAGCTGCACTAAAGAATACAAAAGATAATAACATTTTTAGTCAAGAAACTAGACAAACAGAGTTCTACACTTTATGAGTAAAGCATCAAAGGAAAAAAACAAAAACAAACAAGTTTCAGACCATCTTGCAGCCTTGCAGGGAGGACACATACTTAGGCAGACAGTCACATTCTGAAACCTGTTCCTTTTATTTCTTATTTTTATGGCTTTTGGTGTTTGACAAGTATTTTTTGTCACTGGAGTGTATTAAAAAAGCGAGTGCAATCAGGAGACGCACGGATCCAAGAATTGGCTGCATCCAGCAAGAACAGCTTGGACTTTCCACAATCTTGTGGTTGCAAATTTGGGAAACTACGCAAGGGCTGAGGCATCTGTACTTTAATAATAACTGTAATATTAACACAAGAATCAGCAGCACCATCACAGACTTT
Organism: Protopterus annectens; assembly: GCF_019279795.1. NCBI lineage: Eukaryota > Metazoa > Chordata > Ceratodontiformes > Protopteridae > Protopterus > Protopterus annectens. The sequence goes on along the minus strand of NC_056731.1, from coordinate 259,462,627 downwards.
GGTGGTAGCATGGAGGGGATGGACTAGAAATCATCCGGCGGCCAAGGACCAAGATGCCAAATAGTAGGGGTCCCAGAACAGATCCACGTAGAACACCATTAGTGACAGGTCTGCTGTCGGAGGTGGTGGTGGTGCATCTTTTGACCATATGGGTCCTATTGGTGAGCCAGTTGGCCACTCATCTGACGAGACAGGGATTTACGTCAAGTTGAGTTAGCTTTTTGATGATGCTTGATTGTGGCATTGTGTCAAAGACCTTGGCCAAGTCAAGGTAAAGCTGTATGTACTGAATTTCCCTCATCCAGGGCCTTGGTGACAATCTCAAAGAAGTCAACCAGGTTCAACAGGTAAGATCTGTCCCTTATGAATCTGAAATGGGTGGGGTCAAGTGCTTGGAGATTGCCTATGTCCTTGTTATAAAAATACGCTCCGTGGCTTTACAGATCAGACGTCAAGCAAATGGGGCAATAGTTTCCTGGGTCAGTAATGAAATTAACAAAGCAACCTCAGGCCTAAAGAATAGGCGACCAATTTGATTTTTTTCATACTGAGCTTAGAAAGACATGAAGTTAATTTAGATACTTTGCCAGAGTTACAGAGCAAGCTGTGAAGTTAATATAAAGCCCTAAAGATGAGGGAGTTAATGAAAAATGTTACAGACACAAAGGGTGAAAAGCATCATTCATGACTTCCCAAGACACCACATCTTCTTTGTTCACTGCAATAGGCAGGCACTGAATTGGCACAAAAAAGGTCCAACTACAACAAAAGGCCCACTTTCATTTCTAATGCAGGGCACAGATCAGTTTGACAGCATAACATTTATTCATAAATTGTAGTTAATGAAATTATTATATCCTCATTCTCTGCAACAGAAATTACTCTGATTGTTGAGATATCCAGTAAAATTGCCGGGACATAAAAAATGTTAAATTATATGAGCTACGAGTTGTACCATCAGACCAGTACTTAGCAGTTGATATGAACATGATTGTAACACAGCTAAATGTTATCACAGATCATGAGTTAGAAACCTAGTCAAACCTTAAGACAGGAAAATGGAACTTTTTAAACTCAATAACTTAAGACATCTGACGGCTATCCCATTGTCTTTCCTTTAGCTTTATGGAAGATATTGTGGATTTCATGAGTACAGAGATTTAAGCATTTTATGCCCCACCTTAGCCTGCTTGGTGCTGTAAAGTTTGGTTTACAATAGGTGCAGCATGGTGGCATCTCTGATTTACGTAAATGGCATGACCCCTCATGCAGCCTTGCTCTCTAAGGAGCTGGCACTACCGATAGTCTCCATTTGAGATACATTAAAGGGGTTTGCACCACAGGACACAGACACCCCTACATGATATAAGAATTCAAAAACCTCACTGCTCTTTCCTTAGCCTTCAACCTGGCTGACTATCAGACACCTGACTCAGACCTAGAGCATCAACCTCACAAGCATACATCCTACCCCTGTGCCTGTGGTCCATCCAGAATAAAACAAAGCTGCAGCAGTCAATAGTTATTTGCAGTTCTCATCTAGGTCTCCATATTCTTCATCATTTTTGCCTTTTATATCATGCAGCCTGCCATAGCCACAGTAAAAATTATTCACTTTATTTATTACACTGTTGACTTGGTGGTCATGTTTGGCTCATCATAAGCAAAATTTAAGATTTGATGTCCAGGTAATAAAGTAATGTGTCAACAATAATGTGATGATACATCCACGCAACTCACATTAAAAACAACCATGTATGTATTATGTCACAGAGTAGTCATTAATCTGTGTTACAAGAAATTCCTTGACAAGAAACAATAAAGTGGCAGTATATGCACCATAAGGCAGCTATAAATTCAGGCATGTAATAGTAAATTCAGCAATAATAAAGGTCATTATGATACACAGTAATATAATTCCTAAGCTGGTAATGCTGAATAGACATACAGTAACACATTGAAATCATTCACATTACTAAGACAGTGACAGATGTTTGCAGGTTGAGAGTATGTAGAATAGTATATTTGGTCAACAGAAGAGACCACAAATGTCAGGAATAAAGACTCAAACATACCAACATGACTGAACCAAGAGATTAGTTTGCTCAAAAGTTAAGACTTTAGAGCCGTGGTCTAATATGCTACCCATTCATTATCCTTGTGGTATTCAGACTTTGCTAGGTAATTGCCTTAGCCACTTGTTAAGCTGTTAGTCTCATCAGACATGAGTGCACATTTTTAGTTGTAATGAGAGCACTGACTATTCACTAACTTACTAGGTTACATGGTTCTCACAGGTAAATACAAAGATTCAAACCCAAGACTATTGGATAAAGCTTATTTGTAACCTACATCTTTAACTCTCAGTGCTAAAATGCCAGGCAGTTGATCTTAGTCACCTTTAAAACGGGGATAAAATGTTGTTAATCTTTTTGAGGCCCTCTTTCTTATTTAGCTTCTCTGACTCTCTTGTGAAGTTTAGAGTTGGGATATTTTGTTTAATTCATTTCTTAACTGGACAGACCCACTGGACAAAGATGCCCATTTTCAGGATCAACCCAGATACACTGTCTTGGAAGTGGCTTTTTCAAAATTATCCTGTGTAGATAAACAGAGGTGGAAAAAAAAAATCAAACCTCTGTACACATAGCTACAAAAAGCTCATTACTAGATCTTAGCCATAATCTGTTGAACTAACTGCCAGAATTGCCTCTAACATTGCATCATGGTTTGCCTGATAATGAAACACCATTTCTGGGATTCTATCTACTTTTTTGTGTCTCTTCCCTGCCTTAAAATCAGCAACAAAGGAAGTTATTATTTCTTACAGGTCACTGAGCAGAGAAAATGCTAGCTATATGACTGCAATTTTATTTTCCAATGAAAAAGTAAATCCAGCATATTAATTTGAAACTACATCTTTCATACTTTGTCATGTGGTATGCTTTTAACTTGACCTTAATTTTGGTACTAGCTGTACTTTGTAATCTAAATTCTAATCTAAGGGAAAGCTCAATGACAATATGTCTTGATGAATAGCATGCTGACAATTGTACTACATGCTGACAATTATACTACACGACTCTCTTCCTTTCTCCAGCACAACTCTATCTATACTAGCTTACCTGTTAATGCAGTCAGGAGATGCTGTACTGTACACGTTTTAAATGAGAAATCCCTCTTTGTCAACTCTTCTTTGGGGCGATTGTCAAATCCTCCTCCTCCAGCTCTTTTTTGCAGCAAGTACACAAATTCCTATATCGGCACAAAAAACTAATGGAAGGGTGCTTTTGGCGCATGTGCACACCAGCTAAAGGACATGGGCACGAAAAAAAATGGAAAAAAAGTAAAGTTTGAACTTAAGGATCATGGGCCGCATGGAAGAGCTCAGAGGGCCGCATGCAGCCTGTGTGCCGCGAGTTGGACACTACTGCTCTATATTGATACAATCTCTGGAAGTGCTATCAGAATTCTAGTTTGTGACTTTCCATACATTTATTTATTTATTGACATTTGTTGACCGGGAAAGTCCACTGGGTCAGTGGAGGCCCGGGGAGAAAAGCTCCACAGTTTACAGTCAAATATAGACAGTAGACAAAAACATTTTAAATAGCAAAAATAAGCAAAGTTAAAAGATTATAAAAGTAAAATATATAGACAATATAAATCTTATTAGTAAATATCAGAACTTATATGAACTTTGATAAGAGTTGGTATTATAGTACAAAATCTTGAGTTGTTTCTTTATGGTATTGCATGACAAACATGGCATTTCTTGCTGAAACAGTTTTAGTGGTAATAGAGCTGAGATGCTGTCTGGGTAGAAAGTTATTTTGAAATATAAAACTGGGTTAGAATTAAGTAGTGCTGGTGTTATGGTGGTTTGTCTGATTTGCATTGGCATTTGAGGTTGTCAAGGAAGTAAGTTTTTAATACTACTTTATATGTCTGTATAGTCAATTTTGGTAATATGGGAGGGTAAGGAGTTCCATATTTTTGCAATGCTATGGTAGAACAAGCATTGTCCAGCTCTTTTATTGGGCTTGGTTACAATTAGTAGTAATTTGTTGGAGGATCTTAGGGTATGTGAAGGAATATAAGTTTGTAGTATTGTTGAGAGGGCTGGGCAGGTGTTTGGTTTATAAATTAGTTTATGGGCTAGCATTAGTTGAGTATAGCAAAGATAGTCTGGGAAATCCAATCAGTTCAGTTCAGAGATTGCTTGGCAGCGGTGTGAGCGGTAAGGCTTTCCTGAGGCGAATTTAGCTATTTTATAGTAACAAGACTGAAGTTTGTTGCTGAGGGATGAGTGAAGGTTAAGTAAAGATGGCACTGCCATAAAGTAAGGCAGGGATGAGTAAGGTGCTTGCCAGTTTTGTTTTGGTGGCTTTGTCCATGTAAAGTTTACTACAGTAAAGCTTGCCAAATTTAAAGTGTGTTTTCTTAATTGTGTTGAAAACGTGTGTTTCAAAGGCGAGTTTGCCGTCAATTGTAATACCTAATAGTTTGGCAGATTTCACTATTTCTATTTCAGTTCTGTCTTTACAGAAAATTTTGAAGTCTATATCTGGTGGTTTTAAAGAGAATAATAGAAGTTTTGTTTTTTTGGCATTTAGTAGCAGTTGTAAGTTGTTTAGCCATGATTCAATCTCTGTAAAAGCATTTTGGGTAAGTGTGAGGAGGTCAGAGAAATTATTTGAATTAGAGATTATAGTTGAATCGTTGGTGTATTAGATAATTGTACCTAGTTGTGAGACTTTGTGGAGGTCATTAATAAAGACGTTGAATTGTAATGGTCCCAGAATGGAACCCTGTGGGATTCCTATATGGTTTGAGAGATTATCAGATTGGATGTTATGTCACTTTACAGATTGTTGTCTATTGTTTAGGTATGATGTAAACCAGTTGAGGAATGTGGGGGTGCAGCCAAGTTTTGTTAACTGGATCAGTATACTTGTGTCGAAAGCTAGCATCTCAGAGGAGGCACCACACAGAAGCATTCCACCTGTGCCTTTGTGAGCTGCACATTAACTACTCAGCAGTCAAAGAGACATGGTACTAAATTTGAAGAGTAGAATGGTCAGGAATCACTTAAAAACAAATTCAGTGACAAAGCACAATTCATGCTCATCTCTTACATACATGCATGCCTGTATATACACACACACACACACACACACACACACACACACACACACACACACACACACACACACACACACACACACACACACAGCAACAATTTTACAAGTATATCCGCAACCAAAATCTGTTGTATACAGGAAAAGAGTATTACTATTTAGGGTAGATGCCACTCACCATCCATGTTGCTGTACACACTCTAAATGAACAAGTATACCTGGCAAAACACCAGTCTGGCTGAACAATCAAGAAAACCACCAGCAAATAGCAAAAAACACAGTTTAATATCGCTTTTGTCTCAAAAGTCTTTTGAGATGAACGCAATATTAAACTGTGTTTCACCATTTGCTGGTGGTTTCCCTCATTATTCGGCCAGACTGGTGGTTTGGTTTTTATTAGTTTTTGCTGCTGCTTCATCCCTGGGACTGTTGATTTTTCAAACATACCTGGCAGGATACATAGATTGTGCCTTCAGTCAGTGGACTTCAATGACAGCACTGACCAGATTAACTCCCTCAAAATTATCCAATAGCTAAAAAATGGAATGTGATAATTCTTTGGTACAATAAAGGCGTGCAAAACTAAAAAGCTGATGAGTAATGTTTGCATGAATGCTTCCCTTATAATTACTTCTGGTGGGTTTTGAACTTATCTTTTAACCTGGAATAAGAGAAAAGCCAAATTTCACAAGCTTAACTTTTAACATTTCTCTGTATCTGGACTGAATGACATCATGCTTTCTTGGGCAATCAGGAACAGCATGGTTAATGGATTCTATGACATTATGGTTAGTTTCATTCATATGTTCATTGTTTTGCAATTTGTTCCTAGCTTTGAAGATGAACTGCAAATGTTCCACCTAGTAAAACCAGTTACAAAGCCATGCCCTGCCCTTCTAACCAATCAATCAACTATTTTGTCTAAAGGCCAGGTCTAATAGCATGCATCCAAGATGAGATAGCTGCTGTCCTCATTAGGCATACAACTGTCTAGTTTTCACATATCAGAAATAAACAGTAATGTGGTTAAGACATTTTTGTAATAAATCTTGCAGCTTTATATTTTGAGACTGGTCCATGTGCAGATATGAATCTTCACCAAAAGGTGTAATGATGTTGATACTAGATTATAAAGAAACATTCTATACTAAAGTAAAGGGTGACTGAAACTAAAGATGCTTTTTAAGTTTCCCTAATGACCACTTAAGTGATTGAATGCAACACCTTGTATAAACTATAACATTATGACATGCCCTGACATAATCCTGCTTAAACTTCATTACATTCTTCAAAGTCAGGGTGTGTAATCTAATGAAACATATTTACCACACAGAGATGAAAGTCTCATAACTTTCGCATGATATTATAAATGTAACATCTTATTGTGAACTATATATTTTTTTGAGTGTCTTTTCAGGGCATTTACCACAGGACTGTAGGAACAAGCATACATCTAAACCCCCTAACAGAACAATTCTACACAATGACACAAATAATGGGGACAAAGACCAAAAGTAAGGACAATTTGTAAATATTACTTCTGTATAAGTAGAAACTTGGTAGAAATCAGATTTTGAATTAGCATGCATTTTCTAAAGAGTATGAAGTCTGAAACACAAATGTCTGTCATTATGTAGGGATGTCAATCCTTAAGGATTTACCAGGAAACTAGAAGTTTTATGAGGAGCAGACCATAACTTTGAAGTAAACATCTGAACAAGCTGTGTGAATTGTGACAGCTGAGAGGCATGGTGCTAGGCACTTTCACTTGGTGAGAAGGACATGACTATTTTTTGACATATTTTAAGTCATATGGAAAATCACCTTATTCCTTGTGGACATGTATATGTAACAAAGAACAAAGGTACAAGGAAAGCTAGAGCCATGGTTTTCTACTGCTTCTGTGAAAAGAATCATTCAAATTCACATCAAGTCACAGGCAAACAGGCTTGACCAGCCCAAGACAAAAAAACATTCTAAAATGACACATGATTACAATGTCTTTTATTTACAACTTTCATCAAAGCGTAATAAAAAACACTGTGAAAGTATTCTGATTTGACTAAATAAACACTGTCAATGATTAAGCCAACTTCTGTTTGTTTCTATGTACATTTATTAAACTCTCTATGGGAATAATTTCATACACACACACACACACACACGTAAATATATTTTATTTATATATATATATATATATATATATATAAAACCACGGTGGTGGTGCTGCGGTAGAGTTGCCGCCTCACAGTAAGACGCTGTCCGGTTCAATTCTCAGCTAGAGCGTCTTCTGCGTGGAGCCATGTGTGAATGGGCATACCTTCATTGAAGGTTGTGCATCAGGCCTGGCAAGCCGGTACGTAAAAATCAACTGCCAGTCATTAGTGGACCGGAGTTCCGCTGTGGCGACCCCTAACCGGGAAAAGCCGAAAGACACAAAACAGTATATATATATATATATATATATATATATATATATATATATATATATATAAACACACATATATATGTGTGTGTGTGTGTGTGTGTGTGTGTGTGAGATACTAAAACCTCAAAACTGACGATATTTTTTCTGTTTCTTTCTTTGTCATGAGTCAAAGGAACTTCAGCTTCACCTCAGTAGGAGGGAAGGGCTTGCACTTTCCATCTGTTTGTCTGTATACCCATTCAACATAGCATGACAAAATTACTAAAAACAAACATTTCACTGTTCCACAAACTTGTATGATACTATTTTGTTCTTCTGTATACAACCCTTACCATTTCACAAAATGAAATTAGGATCCAACTTCATAAACTGACAAACTAGAAACACACACCCTTAAAACGTGTCATGACTAAGCAGTTTACAGGCAAATGCAGTAAAACATAAAACAGAATAAAGAACACCTCAGGTTCAAAATACAAAATACACATTTGATAAGCATTTTCACCATAAAAAAAGTCTTCATCAGAATGCATGTATTTGAAATCCATCCTTCTTTTAAATCAAAAAACTAATCAATTAATCAGTTAACAACAAAACCCATCCCACTATGAACATCTCTTACAATTTCTAGCCCTTTTAAGCACACATTTATAACTGGTGGCACATTGAGATCAGTGGAAACATACGCATTCAATAAGATCTGTCACTTCATTTCATAAAATTCCAATTTGTCAAACTTGTAATGGGTTTAAAACAGGTTTTGTTTTCTGCGGCTGTTTCGGAAGATTTTAATGGCAAGAGAGAAGGTAAATTGGAATTTTATGAAATTTAGCAGTAAAATTTATGGAATGCTTATGTTTCCCCAGGTTTCAATGGGGCATCAATTATGAATGTGTGCTTAAAAGGGATATGAATCATAAAAGATGTTCAAAGTGGGACAGGTTTTGTTTAACTGATTAATTGATTTTTTTTTTTTTTAAAGAAGGAGGGATATCAAGTACATTCATTCTGGTGAAAACATGTTATGAAGTGCTTTGCATATTGTATTTTACATCTGAGGAGTTTTCTATACAATTTTTGCTTTTTCTACCTCCAAAGCTTTTTGTGGACTTCATTTCTTATAAAACAGAATAAGAAATATTTGCAAGTCATCCCCACACCCACCTTACTTTGTAATTCTAACTCAGAGGTAGCAGCATCTCTGGGAAAGAACGATTATTAACAGAGCAAAAAAGGAGTCCTGTTCCTCCTCTGGGCAGCTACAAACTCAGAGACCATACACAACAATTGGTAAGCAGCAAAGTATAAGCAGTTAGGGTTGAACAAGCATGGTATGAGCAATCCTATATCAAACAATGAAACATTAAGTTGGGAATGGAGAGATCCTAGGTGGACTACAAGTGTGGTATCACTAAAACTGCAAATGTTTGGACTACAGGTCCTAACATCATTTTTGGCATCCATCTGTTTGATTCTTCTTCTGTATGAATAATTCACTGTCATTCAAATTAGAATATGGGAGACTCTCTGTGATATTCTGCCTTAAGTCACAATACTGCTACTGAACTTGGGCATTATGATGGGGATGCTGGAAGTGCATATGAACTGAAGCTATGTATCTATACTACACACAAATTGTTTCACAATTCACAAAGTTAGATGGCTTCTGAATGTCCATGATGTTTTTTCTTTTTAAGTCTTTATGGTTACATTCAGGCCAAGAAAACCAAACCCCATGGACATTCAGAAGCTATGTAGCTGAAACACTCACTTTCCTTAAGGGGTAATTTGCATATATCCCATGGGCCTCCATTACATGAGGTTTAAGATATCACACAGTGAAAACTCTAGCTTGTCTGGGTTTTTCTTACTTTTTTTTTACTGAATTATTTATCTGTGTGATGTTTTTCCCTTTGGTTTGGATGTTAGTTGGGACGTTTTGCAGGTACCTTAATCTTTCTGGGCATCTGCTCAGTTTAAAGACCCTGTGTTGCTGAAAAATATCTAAACTATCCATTGATGGTGTGTTGAGGTCAATAATAGTCTAAAACATGCATGTCTACATCTTATAGAATTTTGCTTTATTGGTCTTAATGTAACCATAAACCTTTAGAAAGTAAAAAGTCATATAAACTCAAAAGCCATGTAGCTTAAACACTTAATATCCTTAAGGGGTCATTTGCATATAACCCATTGTCCTATATTACAGGAAGTTTGAGGTATCACACAGTGAAAACTCTAGCTTGTCTAATGTAATATGGTGATATTGCCTGGGAGTGGAGATACAAAGGTTATTATTCATTCCCTACAGCCTGTGCATAATGTATTCTTTGTTTTGGAGAGATCATTGTTTCAACAAGTAACAGAACATATTTTAGTATTATTTTTTAAACCTGAATAAGAGTGATTAAGTAGAATAAAGGTGCATCTTATGCTGTTATACAGAGCACTAGCTATAGGTAGGCAAATATATCAAGCAGTGCAACTATAAAATATGTAAGGAATCCTGATGGAATGTAAAGTAAATAGGAAGGGGTGAATGCAGATGGATTTCATCTTTTCCAGGCTGTTTATTATTATTATTGCATTTATATTTTATTAACAGTAAAGTTACAAGGCAGGTTGTAAAGTGCAGAAGTGGTTTATAAATTGGATGTATTATAATGTTTCTGGCATTTCCTAATTGCAGCAGTGCTAGTTTGCATTTTTTTCAGTGCTAATATAATTTATTTTATTTTACATTTGTTAACCGGGCTAGTCTAGCTGGATATATTTCCATTTTCAGTAGAGGCCCGGGGAGAAAAGCTCCAAACAGATATAAAAAGTATGAAATATTGTTACATGGTAAATAAAGGATTAATAAAAAAAAAAAAAAAAAAAAAAAAGAGAGAAACATACAACAAGTAATTATTACATATTAAAGATATTAACACTTCAGAAAAGCAACAGTAAAAATATTTACACTTAAGAAAGCAAAAACAAATGTAACAGTAAGAATCATGTGCAAGTATTCCCATCAGGTGGAAAGATTTCGGCAGTAAGTTAATTAGAGTTTAAACATTGCCAATCTTACTTACATGACTAAGCATTAAAATGTTTGGAAGTTTGGTTGGAAGAGGAAGAAACAGAGGTGAAGGGAGTAGTTAGTCAGGGTTACTACAAGGGCATAACCAGTGCCTTTGGAGGTGTTTAAGTTTTTGTTTAAAGAGTGGCAAGGATGTGATTAGAGTTAGTTCATTGGGTAGCAGGTTCCAGTTTTTTCCTGCTGCGTTAGTAAACAGAGTCACCAGCCATATAAGAGCTTGGAGAGTATAGGGGTGTTATTGGGTTGGTAAAATATCTTGTGGGCAATCGTGAGTTGGGGTATTATCAGATGGTTTTGGAATTCCAGCCAGTCTAGTTGCCTAAGATTAAAACAGTGGTGGGTTCTAAAGGGATTGCCAGTAGCGAATCTGGCAATGTTATTATAGGAAGTTGCTAGTTTGTTAAGGTTAGTTTTCTTTAGGTTGGTAAAAATAGGTGAAGCATACAAAGAGTCGAGATTAGATGGGAGTGAGCAATCTTGGTTCTGGCTGCTGGGGTTAGGAAAGGTTTTATTCTATACAAGGAGCCTATTTTTCTGGTGACTGTTTTAATGGTGTTATTTATATGGTAATCAAATGTGAGGTTATTGTCAATGGATATTCCTAAAAGTTTAGTGGTAGAGTCTTGGAAAATAATAGTGCCATTATTTGAAGAGATTGAGAAATCTATGGGGGAGGACTTGGTAGTGAGGGTAAAGAGAAGGAGTTTTTTTTTTGGCATTAAGAAGGAGGCAGCATTTTGTAAACCATATTTCTACAGTGTTGAAAACATTTTGAGTGAGAGAATATAGTTCTGATGGAGAGGTTGCTGAGCATATTAGTGTGGAATCATCTGCATATTGAATGCAGGTGGCTTGAGGAATTGCTACATGGAGATCATTGATAAATAATGAGAAAAGAAGTGGTCCAAGAATGGAGCCCTGAGAGACTCCTGTGGTGACTGGCAAAAAGGATGAAATTTGATTTTCCCAGAGAACTGCTTGTTGCCTGTTGCTGAGGTAGGATCTGAACCATTTAACAGCCTGAAAGTCAAAGGAAAGAGATTCAAGAATATTGATTAAGAGGGTGTGGTTTACCATGTCAAAAGCTTTAGAGAGGTCAATAAAGAGTGCAGATGAGAGGATGTTTTTATTACAGTTTCTATTGATGGTATCTGTAAAGGATAAAAGGGCAGTAGTGGTACTATGTGATGGCCTAAAGCCATGTTGACAGTTTGCTATTATGTTATGTTGAGAAAGATGATCTAAAAGTTGTTGGTGAATGCATTTTTCCATTATTTTTGCTAAGGGTGATAAGAGAGCAATTGGCCGATAGAGTAGTCATTTGAGTTTCCACCTTTATGTAAGGGGATAATGTGGGAGATTTTCCAAATATCTGGAATGGTTCCTTCTTGGATTGTCCTATTTATAAGGATGGATATAGGATAGGCAATTAATTTGGCTGCTTTTTGGAGATATTGGGAAGGTAGCTGGTCAGTAGAAGGAGAGCATGGCTTGAGTTTTTGAATAAATTTATAGATGAGAGTAGTACAGATGGGTTGTAGTTTGAATTTAGGTAGAGAGTCTGGTGAGGTGGTGGGAAGGCTTGAGTTATCTGGGATAAGTTGACTAGCTAGAGATTGTATGGTCTCAGTGAAGAAAGAAAAGGAGTTAAAGGTATTTGCAGTTTGATGGGGGATTTGGATCTGCATCAAGTAGGGTGGGTGTTCTGAAGTTACCTGGAGAAAGGAGCTTATTAATGCTAGACCAGAACTTCTGAGGATTATTTTGGAGAGTTTGTTAGAGTTTACTGTAGTAGTTTTTTTTTATCTTTAAGTATTGCCTTTTTTGTACTATTTCTGAGCTGCCTGAAATGTAGATGATCAGAGATATTTCTGTTAGCTCTCCACTTAGCCCAAACTTTGTTCCTAAGCAAAATTTGATGTCTAGTTTTATTAGAAAGCCATGGGGCTGGGTTAGACTTCATTCTAATGGACCGTTTAAGAGCATGCTTATCCAGGATAGATAAGCATTTGGAGTTAAGATACTTTACAGCCTCTTCATGTGGAAGGGTTTTTAAAGGGTTCCAGTTGCAGGCTTTAAGCTCAGCTTGAAATAATTCTGAGTTAAAGTGTTTGGTAGAAAGTGCTATCCTAGAGGTGGGGAGGTTGGGAAAATCCTTCTTTTCTCTTATGATGTAGATCAAAAAATGATCACTAACATCATCTGGCAGAGTTCCTACCTTGTAAGATTGTTTTTGTTTATTTATGAGTATCCAGTCTAAGGTGCTCTTTCTTATTAGGTTTGTTAATTCTGGTTGTAGAGGTTATGGTTTGGCTAAAGCCATGGAGGTTAATATGAGAGGTAGGATTTTCAGCACTAACACCTTTCCAGTCAATATTAAAGTCGCCTAGTATTATTGTTTCTTGGTGGTAGGTGGAAGACACCCAGCTTAGAATAGCCTCTATTGTAGTGATATTATTTTCGGGTGGTATGTAGATGCAGATAATGTATAAAGATTTCTTTGCGTTGGTTTGAAGTTTGGTAATAAGGACTTCTGCGTTATTATTCTGGGTTGAATTAGATGGTAGGGTGGAGATATGAAGTCCATCTTTAAATAGAACTGCTACTCCACCACCTTTGCATTTTGTTCGGTCTTGTCTGACTATATTGTAGCCTTGGGGAATGATTTCATTGTCTTTAGTTTCTGGTTTCAACCAAGTTTCAGTGAGGCAGAGGATATCAAAGGAGTGAATATCTAGGAGGGCATGGAGGTGGGCTACTTTATTATTAGTGCTTTGGATATTAAGATGTCCTATTAGGAGAGAGGTATTGAGATTAGGGTGGGTTGTTTGGATCATGGGGTTGGTAGGGTCAGGGGTTGGGGTGGATGTCACCATCTTTTAAGGAGGGATTATTTAGTTTTGTTACTGAATTATACCTATGGTTAGTTTGAATTTTCTCTATTTATTGAGGGTAAATTGTATTTAATGTGGGAGATTCTGTGGTATTTAGGCAGTAGGTAACTGGGAATGGAAGTTATGTTAGTATATTTATTAGAGGGTATATGTGTGCAAATTGCTGTTTGTTTTAGAGAGTGGTTATGATGAAAATAGTGCAGTTTTTCAATGGAGGTAAGAAGGTAGGTTGAAGTGAGGACAGTTGAGAGTATAACTGCGAGTGTTAGCTTGGTTAGATTAGTCAGAGGCATCTTAAAAGGATTGGAGGAGTGATAAATTAGGGAGTAAAAAGTAGAGGAAAAGACGATAAAGGGACAAAGGAAGTGAAGAGAGGAGTGTACTAATTTGTTTGTGCCTTTCGGCTTTTCCTGGTTAGGGGTCACCACAGCGGAACTCCGGTCCGCTAATGATTGGTAGTGGATTTTTATGTACCGGGTTACCAGCCCTGACGCACAACCTTCAACAAAGGCACGCCCATTCACGTATGCACCCACACAGAAGATGCTCTAGCTGAGAATTGAATGGGACAACATCTTGCTATGAGATGACAATGTTACCACAGCACCACCACCGCAGTTATAGAGGAGGGCACTAATATGTATTGGATAAGAGTAGGAGGATATGGTAAGGTACTCTGAGGAGTGGCTTATTGTGAGTGATTGTTAGACGGTAGGGTGTGGCTATAGTGTTTGGGATAAGGTGAAGTATGGGATTGGTTGAAAGAGAGAGAGGGTGTGGTTAGGGAAGTATAAGTTTAGGACCTCTGGGGATGGGTGGGAATTGGGGTAGGGTAGGGGAGCGGAGTGAGCCTGTAGGGCTAACGGAGCGGTTCAGAGCTGAGAGGGGCTGAGAGGCAATCACTTATGCAGAGAGACTGAGTTCTACAGGCATAAGAAAGGTAAGAGACATCTTCTGTTACTAATTAGCAGAGAAATGGTGAATAAAAGGTATAGCTGTGCAGGGGAGAAAGTTATGAAAAAACAGTTTTATAACAGAGAGAGAGAGATATTTATAAAAAGTGCTAAGGCAGGAAAGGTTTAAACAGAGAGTTAATTGAGGGGGTCAGTAGCAATAGTAGTGACTGACAAAAAAAGCTGTATAGTTATTAAAACTCCCAGACTTAACCCAGATCATTCCTTTTTCAACTTTTCATGGGGTGGGGGGTAAGTATTTTAATAGAAAGTAGAAGCAGGGATAGCAGAATCTAGCTGCTCAGCAGAGCTAGTGGATTTCTACAACCAGTGAAAGATGGTTTTCCAAAGCTTGAGGTCTGCTGCCCTCTAGTGGTAAAAGTGGGGAAAACACTAACTCCACTAGGATAGTAGGAGGAGGAGGAGGGGGGTAAGATAGTAAAGAGATGGTTGGAGGGGTAGGTCCGCGGGTGTGCTGGCCCTTACAAATTAATTTAAATTTAATGCACTCACAAGTAATTTTAAATTAACTCACGGGTTTAAAGTTAAATCCTAAATATACTGTAGAATAACACCTACACTGTGAGGCTGAATGCAAAGAGTCTAGATAGATCCTGTGGGGCTTCTAGGTTGTGTTTCCCTTCTGTTCAGTTGGATTTCATGAGCCTTACAATGTTTCTGATAGAGGGACAGGCTGTGTCTCAACGCAGGGCTTGGAAGCTGAAAATGACAGAAAGAATGTTAAATTTGTTAGTCAACTAGGTTAAGTACTATGCAGGAGTGGAAGGTAAAGTGTGGAGGAGGAGTGCAAGTCAGTAGATGAATGGAGTGCGAGATACAGTGAGGTATTAGCACAGAGGTATTAGCACAGAGTGTAAGATACAGTAAGGTATTAGCATAAGGTATTTGAAAAAAAACAAATGGCAATTTGTTCGCATGTTGAAAGCCTCAAGGATGTAATACTGTTTCAGATGGAAATCTCTAAATATATGAATATAGTTTGTCCCCAAGTTCTACTCTATTCTCTTCTCTGTGTGAGAGTATAATACTGCTTCATTGTGATTTACATCTTTAACATCAGTCTAGTGACAGCATTCATGGCTGGTACAAGAAGGATCTGTGGCCTGTTCACAGTAAATGGAATCATCATTCTCTGCATTACTGACAAGATCACATCATGGAGTTTATTTCTCCAAGCTATAGTCTCTAATTGCATTTGCATCACAATGCTTGTAAAGCTTCAGGGCAAGTAAGAGTGTGACTGAATGTCTTAGAAGTCACAGGAAGTAAGAATGAATATATGCCAATGCACTGTCTGTACATAAATTAATAGTGGTGTGTGCTCTATTTTTATCCACTTAAAAGTCTGAGTATGTTGAAAATACACAAACGACTTAGAAGTGTGACTTCACAGTGTGTTACACTATTACCCTTGCATATAACAACAGTCTTAGCTCAGGATTATTAAAGTTGACATGAAATCTCAAACAGGAAAGCCATTTGGCAACAATCACATTTGAGACTAATGTGGTCAATCAATAAAGCTAAGGTGTTTGTACAGATATAGCAATACAGAGCATAACGTATCATTAACAAAAGTGTAAAAAAACATTAAACCCAATCTTCATAGCATCAGCAAGCTCTTATTCTGCTTCTTTCCCTTATCTTATCGTGTGTTTACATGATGTCATATTGTTAACACAGAAGCTATCCAAAGAAGGATAAAAGAGATGCTGCATTGAACAGAAATCAAAAAGTGTAATGTTTTATTAAGGATATATTCACACATATACCTGACTGTAGAACAAATAACCGCTAGAATATATTAGAAATATCCACCTGTACAAATTGTCCTGAAGGTAACAGACTATTTTGGAAGAAAAAATGTCCATCAACATGGATGCATGCTGTTGTGGTCTGTAGAAGGGAAATTAGGTATTTTTCTTTCATAAGATGATTCATAGATTTATAGAATAGATTTCCTATTTGAATATAAGCTATATTTTACTTGACAATAACACACCACTGGTGAAGACAAGGCATTGAAACTATATAGATGATAACATAAGAGAAAATGTAGGGACTGTGGCCTATGCTGCATGTTGTCAAGTGGTCGTTTTAGGGGTGGCTTTAGCGATTTTTGTCTGCTGTCTCTTTTGTTTTGATTAGTCGATATTTTAATCAGGTGATCATAGAGAAAAGTTATAATATAGAAAACCAATGAATATTCCATAGGCGGGGATTAATGAATTATATTATAAACAAAAGTATTACCAATAAGTTAGGAAATAATATTTGAAATGAGTATTAAAGTAGAAAGAGGGGATGTTGTGGATTGAGTAAAGATGGCAGCCTGCATCTTTAACACTGTTCCAGGCTCTGCATAAGAGTCTATACTGGAAGATTCTTAATAGCTTAATTCCATACTTTATTAAGGGAATCAATATATTTAGAAACACATACTGTTCTGTAGCTTTGAAGCTGTGACTTTCCTCCAGAATTGAAGGAATGTTGGGCCACACACTTGAAAATCTGGAAGTGTGGTCCTGTGATGCATGTGCCATGTGGCTGGAGATCCATATAATTTGAGATAAGAATGAAAAAAATAAAACTCTAGCTGTGAACATTGCATCACAGATGAAAGAACTGGAGGAGAGCATTTTGAGGCATGAAAATGAAATCTTACATATCAGAACAGCCTTTATATTGTCACTTTCTCAGCAAGGTGATCTAGAAGGCAAGTCCCAGTGAGCTAACTTTAGAATCCCAGGACTTAATGAAGGGAGAGAAAGAAGAGGCAAGGTTCAAATGACAAATTCACCACCATAACAGGAACAAGCAAGCAAAAACTGAGGGCAATGCTACTCAATGCTAGAAGTCTAAATCTCAAAATGCACTCACTTGAGGCACTCCTTAAAATAGAGAACATCGATATCTGTGCAGTGATTGAGACCTGGTTCAATGCTCTAGAGAGCACCCCTGCATTACCAGGCTATAACTCATACCACACTTTTCGGCCAGCTAACCTGGACCAAAACACCAAAGGCAGAGGTGTGTCCATATTCATTAAGGATATCTACACCTCCAGGCTAGTTGTGCAGCATAATGCATCCGAGATTATCCAAGTGCAAATAACTCTGGGCAAAACTGCAATCCAAATTGTAGCTTGCTACAGATCCCCCACCATGCCCCAGGATTCCCACTCCTCTTTCCTTGATATACTGGAAAATATTAGGATGCAACCAAACACCCTAATAATGGGTGATTTCAACTACCCCACCATTAACTGGGAAAACTACTCATGTACCAACTCCTTCGCTCAACGCTTTCTGGAATTCATAAATTCCAATGTCCTGGATCAACTTATCCACACCCCCACCAAGGGCAACAATATCCTAGACCTAGTCATTACCAACATGAGTGACCGGTGTTCCACACCTGAAGTCAACTCCTCGTTGGTCAGATCCGACTATAAGCAAATCACCCTAGATATCCGCATCCCGTCCCTACCCACCATTAAGGAAACCATGGTAAAAATAAATTTCCAAAGCCAACGTCATGCTTCTTAAGACATAAGTGTCAAATTTCATGACACCCATGCAGATGGACAATACTGTTACGACTGCTGAATTCTACACAAATGTACTCTATAAGCGCTTACACGAGTACATGGTTCGTACTATCCCAAACAGAACCAAGGCGCTATCCTCCAAAAAAAGGAAGCCAATCTGGTGGTCCCCTGCCATAAACAAACTCTACAACAGAAGGAAGAAACTGTTACAAAAGAGAGTAAAATCCCATGAATGGAGAAGCTCC
The DNA here is from genome assembly GCF_019279795.1 of Protopterus annectens. Classification (NCBI taxonomy): domain Eukaryota; kingdom Metazoa; phylum Chordata; order Ceratodontiformes; family Protopteridae; genus Protopterus; species Protopterus annectens. The sequence goes on along the minus strand of NC_056731.1, from coordinate 259,444,310 downwards.
CTGGTTAGCCTCAGTAAGAAGCTGAGATCCCTTATATGATCCTCCAAGGCTAGCTACAAAAACAAAATTGCCACTGATTCTAAGGGCAACCACAAAGCATTCTATAGCTATGTCAAGAATCAATGGCAACACCCAGATCTGCTCTGAGTTACAGCACAACAGCATGAAAATTACAGAACCAACTGATATTGCCAGCATCCTGGCAGATAGGTTCAGTACTAACTTTGCCCCCCTCTCACCCCCTAAAGGGCCCATATCTATACAGGAAGAATGCAGAGTCCATGTAATCACAAATATGCAGGTAAAAGCTGCACTCTATAAAACCAAAAACACAGCATCCATGGGACTGGACAACATCTCAGGCTGTGTTTTACACAAACTTCAAAACGAACTGGCTCCCCAACTAAGCACCATGTTCAATCAGTCTCACATCAGGCTTTGTGCCCACTGAATGGTGCACAGCAACAGTTATCCCACTCCACAAAGGGGGAGCCACCACTGATCCTGGGAACTATCGCCCTATTAGCCTGGTCTACAAGGCCATGGAACATATTATCATGGAACTCATAAACAAAGACATTGGAAAACTCCAAACTCTGGACCCCACTCAGTTCGGGTTTGTGAAAGGCAGATCATGCCTTCTGAACCTGATTGAATTCTTTGAGGCAGTCACCAAAGCTGTAGACAAGGGTAATGTGGTTCACACAGCCTATCTTGACCTCACAAAGGCTTTCAACACCATCCCCCATTCTGGAGTTGTAGCTAAACTCACTAAACTAGGTATAAATCCCTACATCACAAGATGGGTTGCCACCTGGCTCACTGACAGAACCCACACTGTAAATGTTGCAGACTCCAAATCTGACTTCAAATCAGTGACAAGTGGAGTACCACAGGGTTCAGACATGGGACCTCTCCTGTTTGGTATCTACTTCTCTGAAGTACAGGCTAACACAGAAGGCCTCTGGCTAATGAAGTTCGCAGATGACTGCAAACTAGGAGCCATAGTCGTGTCCCCAAATGATGTGGACATCCTACAGAAGGGTCTCACTGAGACAGATGCCTGGTGTCAGAAGCATGGCCTCAAGCTCAATGCCAAAAAGTGCATTGTCATCCCCTTTGGTAAAAACTCTGTACCCATGAACTACCACATAAACGGCAGTCTACTTAATGCTGAATGTGTGATAAGAGACCTTGGGACCTAGGTGGACAGTAGTCTCTCCTTTGATAATCATATAGCCACAGTAGTCAGGAAATCCTTCTATGTGGCATACCTCATCACAAAAGGGTTCTCATCCAGGAAAAGAGGTCATTGTTCCCTTCTACTCGGCACTCATTAGACCCATTAGAGTACAGCGCCCCTTTTGGAATGTACCTCAAAAGACATCTGCAGCAGCTGGAAAGGCCACAGAAGTACCTCACAAAGAGGATTACTGGCTTCAAACAGGTGCCCTACACTGACCGTCTCAAAAAAAACTCCAGCTTTACTCTATAGCATATCACCTACTCCAAGGAGATCTCTGCCTAACATATAAAGCTATGTTAAATCCAGAGCTGTTGGACATGCTACACCTAAAGAAATCCCAATCCCTCCGAGCTACACGCTCTAGGGACCAAAACCTTGTCACCATAATAATCAGGACATGCTGGAGGGATAGATTCCTGTCCCAGAGACTTCCTATACTCTGGAACAAGCTACCCATCTACGTCAAGCAAAGTTCCTCATTAACACTCTTAAAGAAAAATCTTGATGAGTGGATGGGAAATAGGAAATACACCCCGGGTATCACTTCTGTGGCTCTGCTCGACAGAGGCACAGGAAATTAACTTTCTTGGGTGGCTAAGCCAGGGAACCTTTTTGGCTAGGCTTACTTAGGCCCTTGGGCTGACAGCCTAGTACCCACCTATGAACCTATGAAGAGTTAACTTAGACAGGTTGCTTGTTGACCTCCCTAAAGATATGGTTTACTTTGATCCACAAATTGATTGGGTTCATAGGAGTGATGAAGTAAAGTTGGTGACAGGTAAGACCATACATTTAATTGTGAAATGTCACATGTACAGCTCCAATGAACAGGTGTTTTAGCAATCTGCTGTCAGAAAAAGTCTGAATTTAGTCAGGTAGGCAGTTAACATATTGAAGGATTTTACACAGAAATACAGCAACACAAGATGCAGTACTTCTTAGTGATGTCAACAATGAAAAGTGAATGTGCACTAGTTCATCTGGTCTTTCCTGATCTGGTGAAGGTATCATGCCAAGGTCAGCAGCAGCAGCTAGGCAGAATCTGGATGAGGCAGAGACATTTTATATCAGTGTTATCAGGCAAAGGAATGCATGATGGGAAGTTTATGTGGAGGAGGTGCAACATATGCATACTGTACAACTGGGAATTGAGGAAGAAGAGGAGGTACAAATAGAGACACTGTACAATGGGAGCATTACTCCTCTGAAGAAGGTTAGGGGGTGTCACAGAAAAATATAGAAAGCAGTTATTCTTCTCAACAATGCAAGTTATTGAAGGAAACTAGGATACCTATGACCCAGAGTAGCAGTGCAAAAGAATGAGTATATTGAAGAACTTATCACCCCTGTAGGACAGGCCAGTAAGGAGAAAAGGAAAGAAGAGCAGGAGAACTTGGGCAATCAAAACTAATTCTTTATGAGATAAAGAGTTGATTCTGAGTCAGAGGCACCAGGCAGAGGAATTGTAGTAGGTGTCCAAGACAAACTGCCTAAACTGAAGCAGATCAATGGAACAGTTATAAGATGGCAAAGAATGAATCACATGATCTGGATTCAACAAGGAGCCATTGTCATTAGTAATGCTGGGGTAGGATGCGGGATGTTTTGCTCTGACTTAGCCTTAATCCATTTCTTCATTTAGTTTCTGTCTTGTGTTGTAAATCATGAGCTGAGTGGGGTCACAGGTGTCTGCCTGTATGTGATAGTGTGGGAACAGATGGGGAACCAATACTCATTCTGTGGTTTTGAAGACTGTCAGTCTTGAAATTGTTCATGTTCATGCTGGATGGAGTCATGGAAATGTCAGCACTGCTGGGGTACATTAAGGATGACTGGAGTCAGAGAAGACTGCTACCTGAGACTTGTCTGGGAGATGAGCAGGTATGGATAATTTTGGACACTGGCCATCTAAGAAACAATGACCAAAATTAAGGTACACTCCCAGTTTTTAAACTGTAATGCAAACTAAGAATGTGGTTACTGAAATGTTAAATAAAGCTGTTCAGTACTTATTTGTCATGTAGGTTACTGCTCACTGTGGTCTAATCAATATCTAGATCAAGGGAGATTTTTTTCTTCTGAGGCATAGAGGGATTCACTATGTGATGGTTGCATGAACTAATTATTATTTTTTCATCACAGGATCCCATTGCACATGGGCAGTGCTAAGTGCCCATGTTCAGTGAGATCTTGTGAAGAAAGACAATACATTTCTCATTCCAGTTCAAGCCAAGGCCAATTCGTACTGCATAACTGGAGTGGGTATTTAGAAAAGAAAAACTGGAGGTTGGGAGCACTTTAAATTAAAATGGCTATTTTCTAGCATTTGAGTGACATTCTGCAGAAGGCTCTACAGATTCATTAATATTCCAAGCCTATTGAGTCTTATGAATGTTTGCAGCATGCCAGTACCCTCGGAAGACTACATCTCCTTTCTACAGTAGGGCCATACCAGTCAATCACACAGTAAATTTGTGGACTTCCATCCAGACTTCTAGATTATGTTTAAAGGTAGATAGCGAGTCACACTGCTTGGCATGAAGATAAGTTTATTCAAGTGGTTACAGAGATGATGGGTTATAAAACTGTCATTCAACCTTGCTTTATTTACCTGTTGAAGACGTTTTAGCCACCTGGTTCTTGTGGATTTACAAGAGGCCCAGGACAACTGAATTTCTAATGGCATGGTAAGCAAAATAGAGATCTCCCATCAGAAGTCTACAAGATGCTGAATTAAGGGATAGCGCTTCCAGACTCTCTTGATAATTCATGGACTTTAGGCCTGTTAACATTTTGTTATGAATCTTTGGAGCTTTTCCAGCTGTTTGGTATATTTAGTGAGATTGACAGCTGTTTCCATCACTGCAAAAATTTGGCTGTCATCTCTTTTTTTTCCCTTGTTGCCAGTGGTTATAGGACTTGAACAGAAAGGAACTGAAGGGTTGTGTTAATGAGTATTGTTAAAGAGAAACAGACTGGTGTATATCAAGCAAGGCAAGGCACTGAGAAAGACATAATTAAGAAGTGTAGGAGGTTTCTTTAAGTTTGGGGGGATTCCCAGAAGTAAGACAAAACAGAGGAGGGAGTACATAACTACAGTAAGTACATATGCTGAAATAGAGTGTGCAGAATTCCCCCACAGCTTAGGTCTGAAATAGAAAGTGCATGACATGGCTAAGCTGTGATTTAAAAAGCGCTTTGTCATTGTGGAAGACATATCAGGATATCCTGTTAAATAAGCAGTCATCCATTCTGATTGCAAAAGCTGAAAGAATTCAGTGAGAAGCAGTAAAAATCAAAATTTAATGTGAGCAGTAGGAAGGATAAGGAGATATTAAAATAGTGTTGACATTAGTATAGAGGGAATGAAGCATAGCTACTCAAGGATAATATACTGTCTTAAGTATTTTGAAACTACTAGGTTGAGATGCAGAAGTAATGGAATATATCTTCAGGAACTACATTAGCTAGATAGGTGAATTTGAGGAGAAGGGAGTGACCATGATTAGAGAGCATACAAAGGATGCAAGATGGGGTAAAGCAAATAAGGATGTTTCACAAGACAATAACAGAGGAAGAGATGGAAGGAGGTATTAGATATAGGTGAGGGAAAAGAAGTGACGCTTCTAATGTCACCACCCAGAAAAGATACCAATGCTCTCCACCCTGATAAAACCCTATAACAACCTAAAAACCCTACGCTCTTCCAATAAAATACTGATTCAAACCTCTCTATCAAAGAATACAGCAGGTGACTCTATATTTTCCAACTCAGTTGGTAAAATTTGGAATCAACTTCCTACAGACCTCTTAGCCCAAACTTCTATCACACTATTTAAAACTCAACTGAACATTTTCTAACCAATCACTGGCTTTGCTCTTGCAATAACCCTAGCTGATCACGTACCTCCTACCTTCTCCTGCATCCTTTGCACTGTATCCCAACTCTATTTCTCCATTTTATTTTTCATCTCTACCTAAGAAATTGACTCTCTCAACTTCAAACTAAAATTTTCTAGTAACTCTATCTTTTGCTTTTAAACTACTTAATTATTTCTGTCTCACATTTTATATACCTGTACTGAAGAAATTTGATAGCCTCTGTTTTCACCTTTTGAACTTACTGAAAAGATAGCCTAAATGCCTGTTTTAGTTGAGTCTTAAATTCCCTATGTAATTATGAATGCCTGTTTTAGTTGAATCTCAAATTACCTATGTACTTTGACCTGTACTGTAGAAATTTGATAGTCTCTGTATTCACCTTTTTAACTTACTGAAAGGAAAGCCTATATGCCTGTTTTACTTGTGTCTTAATTCCCTATGTAATTTTAAATGCCTGTTTTAGTTGCGTCTTAAATCACCTATGTACTTTGAATGTATTTTTGTTATTATGCATTAGATAGTGGAGCTTTTCTCCTCGGGCCTCCACTGAAAATGGACATGTATCCAGTTGGACTAGCCCGGTCAACAAATGTAAAATAAATAAATAAAATAAAATATAATTGAGTAGGAGCACCTGGGAGTGATTTGATGTTACCACTTGTACATGTATGGCTGCTAGATTATCAGGGCTACTGTTGCTGAGAGGGGTCATAGCTGGACCTACTGGCTCTGCTCAATGCCTATGACAGCCTTGTTCTGGGATGATTGGAGGGGCCCTAAAGGAGAAGGGGTATGGGGGGGCTAAGGGAGAATGAATATTGATGTTTAGAATGTAGGGCGATTAGCAATCCAATTCAGACAGAAAGAGTTTTGGACAAGTTGAAGACAGAAAATCTGGATGTGTTATTTCTTCAGGAGTTGACATTAAGAAGGAAGACAGGGAAATTGCAGAGGAAAGGCTTCTTTTGACTGGACTTCATGTGACATAGATGTACATTTGAAGAAGGGAAAAGGAAGGGGCATGAACACAGATATAAAACAGTTTAAGGTAGGGAAATAAGGCATAATATTGTGGAGATGGGACATGGGTTGCAGTAAAGTGTGAGAAAAAAGAGAAAAGGGAAGGTTTTTTTTTTTGTGTGCCTGTTATCACCCAAATAATGACAGGGAGGAAATTATGAAATAATTTTTAAGGGCAGTTACACAAATCAAAAAGGACAGGGACAGAATAATTATAGGAAGCAGCTTTATCTTCATGATGCAGTATCGTTTGGATGGATTGCTTAATGCTGTTCACTGTCACAAGAGCAATCAAAAGTCACTGAAAGCAAGAATGGAGAAGATGGGTTTGGTTAATATTTTGGGGATAACATTAACAGATAGGAACAATTCACTTTCTTAGTATGACTGTAGACAACTGAATAAGTTGGACATACTTTTGTTAGAGATTTGCACTGGAGGAGACATAGTAAGCATGGATATACCTGAAAGGAATAGGCCAGGTCATGTAATGAGGGCATTGATGTGGTCAATGGAAAGGAGGGAGTTAAGGGTAGTAGGTGGAAGTAAAATCCGGAAACGTGGAAGGGGGCAGATGGAGTTAATTGTTTGTAAGAGATGGTAAAGCATATAAGTGAATGTGGTACTAAATAAAGATGATTGGGAATAAGGGAGTGAAATGAGGAAGGTAGACTAATGGAAGAGGTGGGCATAGGAATAGGGTAAGAATGGACAAAACTAAGCAAAGAGGAAAGGATGTTATGAAGATGGCAATAAGGGGGAGTGGAAAGGGCGATATAAAAGAACAGTGTGCAAAATCTTAAAATATTCTATCAGAAAGTTACAGTCTTCTCAAATAGAAGCAGAGCTAGTTAAAAAAAAGTTTATTGGAGGTCAAAAGGAAAAAACAAATATGATATTAATTATGTGTGGGTGGGGGGCAAGGTTATTAAAAGTGGAGACATAAGGAAATTTTTTCAAGAGCTTTTATGAACAGCTCTACTCAGAGTGGCCAACAGTATAACTTAGTTTGTAGAATGGATTTTTCCCGTATTAATGGACTGTGAAAAGTAAGAACATTATTTATCAGAAGGGGTGGGAGTGTTCCTTGTTGCAAAAAAATATGAAAGAAAAGGAAGTGTAGAGATCCAGGTGGGTTCATTATATGTATTTTACAAACTGCTAGTGATAGAAATAGGGGAGATAACGATTTAAAAAGATTATATTATATACTTGCACAACAGTCCATGGTGGAAGCAGTAATGATGGTGTGGCTGAAAGGTAAAGGGGGTTACTGAGGTTCTGGCAAATTATTAACTGATTTCTCTCTGTAATGTGGATGCAAAGAAGATTTGCAAGGATGTTGATGGCAAGATTAGACAGGGTACTTCCCAAAGTAGTGAATCAGGAATGGGTAGAGTCAAGTGCCACTCATCAAAAGACCATTGGAAGTTTTTATTTGAATTTTTGTATCCTGGGTAGAGAAAGAAGGTCAGAGGGAAGCAGAAGTGATTTGGATGGATTTCTAGAAGGCATCTGATGAAATGATTTTTCGAATTTATGATGCAATTGGTAAAGTGGAAAGAGAAGCCAGGTGGGTTCACCCATGTGTTGGTAGCTATCTATGAGAATCTTACAAGGTCAGTACCAATCAATATGGGATAATCCGAACAGGTAACATTGTAGAGGAGTACAAGAATGAGGTGGCCTTTGCCACCGGCACTGTTCTTGCTAGTTATACAAGACCTGGTAGAGAGGACAAGGGCAAATTTGGAAGTGGGGTTCAGAAGAGTTAGAAGTAGAATTAATCTATTTGCAGATGTCTGCATCATCTGATATATGATCCTTCTGAAACACCTTCAGTGACTGCTAAAGTTACTTAAAAAACTGTAGTAAAGAACCGGGGTTGTACTACCACCTGAGAAAGTCACTGGTTATCACGGCAGGGCAAACGGTTGAATAGATGACTGAGTCCAGTTGTTAGAGTATTACAGAGGGAACACATATATAGTGGTGATGGTGTAGCTCATGGTGAAAGTAAAGTGCAGAAACTGCTCAAGATTGAGGGAAATGTAGTGGGCAGGCTGGATTTATGGTCAAGTAAGCTTAACTCATGAACTGGTAAAAATGCAATAATTAAAGCTGTAGGGCTCCCATTAGTTCTTTAAATATTCTACCATATAGAGGCCACCCAAAGAATAAGTGACAGGGATTGGAAAAGGGTGTGCGACAAATTTGTCTGTATGGAGTGGAGTAATAACTCCCTAAACATGTCACAGGTCAAGCATCAATGTGTGTGTGTGTGTATGACATGCAGAAAACAATTGCTTCATAATTGCTCAGAGTGAAGGTGGAGTCAGAAAAAAAAATGCTCACTATAGTGGAGTCTATGGCTGCCTCCTTCTCTTCAAAGAGGCTGGGAGTCAGCAGAAAGAGCAGAGCCTAAGAGAGAGAGAATTCTCACCTGACAGGAAAATATGCAGACTGGGGCTTGGTAAAGAAAGAAAGAAAGAGAGAGAGAAATGAGATAACAGATAAGGTGAAGGCTAGAACCACTGAATGGAAATACAAAGGTAAAACCTGGAACAAGCAGTCATCCATTTTAGAACTGTGAACTTCCTTAGGAAGTACTGGAGGTTTGCGCAACGTCTTGTACTTATCATTTGGCATTGCACAAAAAGTTGCTATCATCTGGTGAGACACTCTGAACTTTACAAGCTCTCCGACTAGAGCTGGTCTCATAAAATGTTATAAACTGGGCACCTTCTGACAATGGATGTTTCTGGTTAATTTCTAAAAATACTGAAATAATTTTGTCAATGTTTTTGCTTGCTTTTAAATATCTGGAGATGCATGTAGAAAAGACTGCATTATTTAATAACTTTTTATATTTCTGGAATAAATTTACTTTTTTTGTGCTTGCATGCAGCCAATATTTTATTAAGTAAAAGACATTACTTCCTGAACAGTATTATATATACAGTGTTTTTTTTTCTTTTACCGAAATCTGGCCTGAAAAGCCTAAAGGTTTTAAAAAGGGGTAGTGAATGTAGATAATATGAACATTTTCAATGAGCCAAGATCCATGACTAAATATGCACAACCTTGGATACAGAAGAAACTCAAGTTTATTATAGTTTATAAAAGGACTTGACAAATGCCAGTTGTAGCCCACCACACAGACAAGCTGGTGGTTCAGCCTTATTTTGTAAATGAAAAATTGTTCCCATATTCTGTGAACTTCCATGGAGTGAGACTGGAAGAAAGTGTTCATTTCAATATACTGTACACATATGGGGCCAATGTGACCAAATCATGTAGAGCCAGTTTTTACACCATACATATATGGATATCATAATAAAAATATTTAAAATGTTAAACATGAAACAAAGTTGTTTAAGTGCAGAATTAAACAATGACAGAAAATCAGGATTATGTATTTTATTTTCACAGAATTTGTCAATGAATGGATGTTTGCAGATGCATTGAAATAGAAGTTCTGCAGCAGATGTTTTATTGCCATTCAACAATTCTTCCCACACATGCCAACACATACATATGTAATTATTACATGTTACATGTCAATATCATTTCTACCTACTTGTCCAGAATACTATGGTTAAACAGGACTACATCCCATTCAAAAGCATATCAGATGTGATAATACAGTACATTTCATCAAGTACAGAAAATTTAGAAAATATGCAAAATCAAATGAATGAAGAGAGGAACAACAATAAATCCAAAGGGAATTTTGAGTACCCTTTATTTACTTAGCTGTGGTGGTCACCAATAAAGAATAGAACCCTGAGCTTTCTAAGGCCCACTCCTACATTTATAAGCTGGGAAGAACTCTTGTGCTACATACAGACGAAAGTGCTAAAACTAACATTAAAATCTGGTTCATCCTGTTTCCTGTGTGGTTGTTTCCAGCCTGGATTGTGTTTGTGTTTTTTTGTTTGGTTCACTGGTTTATTTTACTATGTCTGCAGTTAATTATGGTGTTGAAACCAATTCTCAGGTACCTGGTAGACTGGAAGCATTATCAGGACAAGTTGGGACATTAACTCAGCTGGTTCAGCAGCTTACCCAGTGAGTGTCTGATATGACTGTTCGCATGGGATACAAATCTGCAACTGGCTCTCAAGTTACCTACCTTCCCCTGGACAAAACGGTAATGTGAATTACTGTAGTTCTCCTGTTAATGAATATATGAGAGCACCTGAAATTTTAAGACTGGGTGTGTGTGATGTCAACATTAATTGTTCTATGTGGTTTAAACGGAGCTTGTCTTTCCATTGTAATATACCAAGAGAAAATGGACCTTTACAGCAAAGCACTGAGCTTTTGAAAGACAAGTTGTTGAAAATTCAAAAGCTTCATGTTGAAAACTGCTATTTCAGAGAGAAGTTAAATAAAAAGGGTGCCTAAAGGACTTCGCTCCTGGAAGTTCCCAAATGGTTTGCTTCAAAATTTACCCTTACACCTGGAACTAATTGAACTTTTTGATCACCAGGGATGTGAACTACTAGAGGTCCTGGCTAAACATAACCAGAGGTCAATTGATGAACTCACTAAAGAGGCTATTGACCTGGAAAAAAATATTACGTCAGATCTCCTTTTTGAGCAACAGAAAGAGAACTTTACCAACATTTTTCCTTTGTGGATAAAACAGTAGCTGAAATCCAAAAAAGGAATGAAAAGAAGTTTGAAAGAGACCGCGTCAACTACTCCAAGTGGTTAGCCTATCCAAAGCCTTCTAATTCATTTGCCCCACCCACAGACAATGGTTTAGTGAATGAAGTGCAAGAAGACCAAAATGTCAATCAGCAGGGTGCTGCCCCTTTGGGGCGGGAGCTTTCAAGTTGCTCGGAGAGGACAAGGAATCGACAGTACAACAAACAGAATCAGAATTACCCTCAGGGGATGTCAAATTGGGGATTTCAGCAACAATCATGGAGGAAAACAACCCACAGTGGCATTATTAAGCAAGGAAGGGTTATTCAGACCAGACTTGGACGAACATGAGGGCATCTGTCCCGTATTATGAGCAACAGAAAAGGTGACCTTTACTTGTATAACTACTCCAACAAGTCATTTGATGAACATGTTGTTGAATTACTATGTAAAAGCTTTAATTTTATTCTTACTGTCAAAATGAATATTGTTGATTTAATTCTTGACCTTAAGGTATTTTTACGTAAATTGAACTTTAAGTTGCTGTTTAATGGGAAAGAAGTTAAACAGTAATGCTCTGAAAAGGAGTAGCATTCTAAACCACCCCTTAATGTGACTGTTATTAATTTTTGAAAGACTCTGTGAATTTGAGTTTAGGAATTTGTGGAAAAAACAATGTAAAGATAGTTTTTTCAACTTATCTGACATGGAGAGAAAATTGCTTGAGCAATTGTGTAATGACAAAACCATAAGGGTCATGAAGCCTGACAAGGGAGGGGTAGTATTAATGAGTTCAAGTGATTATTTTAACTCTATACTCTATACTCTATACTCTATACTCTATACTCTATACTCTATACTCTATACCTATACTCTATACCTATACTCTATACCTATACTCTATACCTATACTCTATACCTATACTCTATACCTATACTCTATACCTATACTCCTCTACTATACTCTTACTACTTCCTCCTCTCCCACATCCACCAGCCATATCACATTTAATTCTACCTTCTCACTCTCCCTCCTTAACTCCTCCTGAGTCTACCATTCTCCCTTCTCCCTGCTACTCACTACTCTTACAATTTCAACTCATACTCTTACAATGATCTATCAAAACATCTTTTCCTTATACTACTACTCTACTTTCACTCCTACATCCACTCACCTACCAACCCCACTTTCACCCCCACCCACAACATCCTTTGAAATCATCTAATTCCAAAACCACAACCCACACACATGCTAAACCCACATCACACAAAATACATATAATTTAATCATGAAATGTACACAACACACAAAACAATAATCTCAAACACAGGAAATGTCTATTTCATTACAGTAGAATCCATATTTGCTATCTAAACCTACTACTCAAGACCTAAGATACTTCCTTCCTTTAACTACCTCTACAAAAGTAAACCTTTGGCCTTCTCTCAACAAACAATCTAACTCCTTTTTCATCCCTCAAACAAAATAATATCCACACTATAACAAAAAATACAATTTACAGCATCTATTTAAAAAATTAAGCAATTACAAGCAAATAAACAAATTACTCCATATTGAAACCTGACTGAAAAGACTAAAAGTTAATCCCACCTGCACAGAAAATCAGATCCACCACCAAATCATAATCCAAATCATCTTCCGTGGATATTCCAACCTAAACCTAGCCTCTATCCTCCAACCCTAGCCTACATTTAACTCCTATGACTACCAACAGACTCTCCTCTCTCCTAACCATCCATTCCAATTCCAAACTTCTCTAACACAATTCTTATCTTATCTTTTCACTAACAACAATATACCCAACATAACATATACTCAACTTATCTACATCTCCTCTCCCAACATAGCAACTATGGAATAATCCCTCCCTATTGACCATCAAAGGCCAGACCTCCTAGACTGGAAATCCTTCTGCAAACCTAGACTGGAACTCCCAAACCTTCAACTCTCCTTCCAACCACAAAAACCCGACCAAAATAAACTAATCAATAAGAAGGATAGTAATTAAATCAATTTTCTATAGCTCCTTCTACTCTACTTATACTTTAGGACTCATGACTCCTACTACCTCCTGACCACAGACATACCTACCAGATCAAACCCACAACCTTACATCCCCACTCCCACAAACTAAATAAGCCACACCTCCCACAGATAAACACAAGAAAAGCATCCAACTGAACACCACTACAAACTTTATCACTCAATGCAGCCATTAACTACAACAACCAAACTTTATTACATCCCTGAACCACCCTTCCCCAACCACCACTTACCAACCACAACCAACATGACAGAATTCCCCTCAAAAAAGAACAAAAAAAAAACAAAAATAAAAGAAAACAAACCAAAAAAAAAAAAAAAAAAAAAAAAAGAAAGAAACAAACATTGCAATCGATGAAAGATTCAAAACTAAAATCAAAGCAAAACTTTCAAAATCAAAAAAAAAACTAACAAAATCACAAAAACAAAAACTACTACCTACTATCCCAACAAGCGAATCAAACCAAACCACAGACCACAGTGGCAAGACCACCACTACTAGCCAAAAACTTACAAAACCAAACTTTCAATAAATATAGCTATGATTTTAAAACAATTCCACTAATAAAACTATTTAAACACTAGCTTCTTCACTCACCTATACAACACTAGCTAAGCAAAGCAAACTCCACAGACTCACTTTTTACCCTTAAAACTTCAACCTCTCTCCCCTTCACTTTCAACTTCAACCCTTCCATTTCCAACCGTTCTACCCTCTCCAGAAGAATTTCTGCACTATTTTTTTCAGCTGAGCAACACTCTGCAGAATTTCTGCAACTAAATCTGCACTTACATTGCTGAATCCTATATCCAATGATCATCAGAACCACCATATTTCCCCCTCCTCCACAAGGGTGGCTAATCCTTATTATTCCTCCTCTATGGCCAATCCATCCTCCTCCTCCCTCTACCTCCCACAATTGAAACCCTCATCTCACAAGCAACAATTATGGAAAAAAACAAAATAACAAAACATAACACAAAACAAACACCTTAACATAACTGCTTTACCTTTGCAGATGGTTTAGTACCTCCACAGATATTTCCTCCACTGCCCTCCAGTCTAAAACTCTCTCTAAAACAAGCTTTGCCCTGTCTATTCTAAACTTCTATTGAATTGGTGAATCACCAAATTCATCCGCTTCACCAAAATAAAATCCTTGATACATCCTCCACATCCTCCATACAGTGGTTGCTTGATCCTAGACAGCAATAGACGGCAGGCAGCAAGACTCTCTCAGGCTCATTCTACCAATGCTCTCTGGTCCATTTACCCATCAACCTCGGTGTCCTCTACATTTTCCATTTTGACCAACTTTTTCCCTCCATCCAGCCCCTATGTATATGTATACAATGAAGCCTCATGTATATATGCTCAGCCTCATCCTCACTTATATCTCAGCCTCCTCCTCTTCAGACCTCCTATACACTACCCAGAAATGGTTCACTCATAGATGCCTTCTTGGTTAACCAAACCTCCTTCTTCCTTTCCCCCAAACTCCTTCCCCCATTGGATTTCTCAGTCACTTCTATCAATTTAAAATATCCTCTCCCTCTACCACTAAACTATTAGAGTCACCATCGACACTAAACTAATAAAGTCTGATAATATAATAAACAATACTATAATATATAAATAAAAATTAGGCTAAAGGCTCGCCAAAAAAAAATCTTTCTACTACCCTCTCTTTACCCTCTGCTGCAACACACACAATCTCACTCAACAACAATCACACACTCCTAACCTCTCTTACATGCCTCACCTATCTTTACTAAAACTAATAAAAGCAAATAATAACACATCAGATTTGCCACAGGAAGCCCATTTGGACCCATCACATTGCCTCAATTTAAAACAGCTAGCAATTTAAAAGAACAGAGGCTGAAATAAACACATTCATCTAATTAAATTCATCTAACAAACCCTTTTCACAAACCCCTTTACACACCATCCAAAACACCTGCTCAATCCACACAAACCTACTCAGTCTTCCCTAAGTTAAGGTCTAAAATAGCAAATTCTGTAGCAAATTCTACAAAATCATAAAAAATTCTCAACACTCAGGTGACTCTTTTTAATTTCTTTAATAATAGTAGAGGAAATCTTGCCTGGAATCTTCTACCAAATATATTTTCTACACTTCCCTCACTGTCAGTATCAAAAAAATCTAAAGTATATCTAAAATCTGCTGGCTCTGACTAGGCTCCATAGTCACCCCTCTACTCTGTCCCCGTATACTCTGATCTTCAAAAAAAAAAAAAAAAAAAAAAAAAAAAATTTTTGTTTTTGGGATATTAAAAATGATGGCTTTTTTACTTGGCGATTTTTATGAGGAAACCTCTCTCAACATGGTACATATTGCTTATGAATTGACTGGCACTTACAGGACATGCTTGATCAAGAACAGATCAGTGTAGATGAATGGACTTTTTTGGCTGTGAAGTATCCAATAATACTTACGATATTTGGATTGCCTAAAATCCACAAGAACTTAAGGGACCCACCGATGAGGCCAATTGTGGATGCAACTAAATCAAATTTGGCAAAATATGTAGATATGAAATTAAAAAAAGTTTTGGAAGGCATACAGCACATTTGAAAGGACTCCTGGGACTTCCTTACTAAATTGTCCAAAATTGAATTCAGAGATGACTTAACAACATCCACAGTGCACAAAATTAATTTATTCAATGTTATACCCCATGAGAAGGGTTTAGATTGGTATAATGATTTTCTAACTGAAAGCCACTTTTTTCTAATAAGGAGATCAACACCTTACATGTATTAATGGAGATGGTGTTGAAACATAACTATGTTTACATTAATGGGCAATACTTTTTGCACAAAAAAGGAATGGCAATGGGGGTGGCTTGTGCCCCCATATTTGCAAATGTAGTTATGTTGCAATGGGAGAAAATGTTTATTTTTGAGAAGTATGGAGAGGCCCCACCATGGGACATCTATTTGTGTTTTTTGGATGACATCTTTATTGTTTGGAAAGAAAGTCTAGATGAATTTAAGGTCTTCCTTGACTATATTATTCAAACAGATTTTCTTGTTTTAACCTCCCAATGAAGTGAACAAGACATCTCAAAAATCACCAAAGACACAGTGAATAAAAGGTTGGTCAGCAGCATTTATAGGAAACACACCTTTTCAAATTGCCTCCTACATTATGACAATTGCCACCCGGGATACAAAAATGTGGCATTGTAAAGGGGTAGTTTGTATGTCTAACAAGGAAGGTTTCGGAAGAAGAAACCTATCTCCATGAATGTGAATTTTTGGCCAATATGTTTTTGGCTAGAGGTTACCCCCAGGAACTGGTACAAAACATAAGAGATGAGGTAGATGAGAAAAGTTTTTTTCCTCCCTTTATTAAATGATAATAGTGACACCTTTGGCCTAAATAACATACCTGATGATGGAGACAATGTTGGTTATAAACTAACTTTTGTCACCACCTATTCCCCTGATAGTGATCATATTTATGAAATTTTGAAAAAGAACTGGAATGTTTTTTCATGTTTTCATGAAATTCAAAAGTTGATTGGGAGCAATGTCAAAACTGTTTACAAAAGGGGGAGTAATATTATGGAAATCTTAGAAAATGGAGAGGGTGGTGTTTCAAATAAGATCAATGGGAGAAATGGTACCCATAAATGTGGCTTTTGTGTCCTATGTAAATATATCATAGAAGGTGACGAGATCACTGTCAATGGTATTTACATCCAACTAAAAAATGTTTTCTGCAACTGTAATACAGATTGTCTACCTGGCTCTCTGTAAGCAATGTAAGGGGTTCTATATAGGAAAGACCCAAAGAAGGTTTAAAGATCATATGTATGAGCACATAGGTTCATAGATTATTACTAGGCTAACTACCTTTGTGGGCCATTTTAAGCCTAGCCAATTACTCAACGTGAGAATCAAACCCTGCACCTTGTGTCTGCAAGGTAAACACCTTAACCATTATGCCAACCTCCCACCCAATGCTATTAAAAAAGAGAACCCCAACAATGCACTTTCTAAGCATGTGGCTGAAAACCCTGGTCATGAATTTGGATTTTTGTGTCCTGAGGTGATTAATAAAAATGTAACAGCTGGTCCATGGGCTGATACCATTGAATATAAAGAGTTAAGATGGCAAGCTAGGTTTAATGCTTGTTTTCCACCTGGAAAATGAAACTATATCTATCTCCAGCATTTTGAAGCTTCGTTCCTATATAGTATGAAGTTGTTGTACATATCAAATGTGTGTTTTTCAAAGAACATGTCTTTAAAAATGTTTGATTTTAATGCTTGGTACCAAGTCTTTAATTGTCAAGAATTTGGAAGGTATTTTAATTGGTTTTGGCAGTACATGTGTTTTTAGGGGAGGTGAAAGTATGGTACTTAATGGATTTTTTGTATTAGTATAATGTTTCTGAAGAGATCTTGTGCTACATACAATAGAAAGCATTAAAACTAACATTAAAATCTGGTTCATCCTGTTTCCTGTGTGGTTGTTTCCTGACTGGATTGTGTTTTTTGTTTGGTTACCCTATAATTTACTACAAGGAAAAGTACCTTTTTGAACTATCATATTACATCCTGCTACATTTGGAATACTAACCCTACCATGTACTAAAAAATCTTTGATATTTTGTCCCTCTCATATAAGAGAACCATAATTTATTATATAAAAAAATTCAGCTGTGCATCTCTTCCCAAAATATCCTAATACTTGACCAAACTTATAAATTTATCTGAAAATAAAGTAAATTTTGTCACAAAATATATATAATTCTGAATATTAGTACTTCCCTTAGACCATCTCTAATATGACATTTTTGTTGATGATACCTTGTCTCTTTCCTATTTACTTTTTCCACAGCTTCACTAATAAGATCTAGTGTGTATCCCATATTAACAAACATCTAAGCTGCTTTATCTAGTTCTTCTTTATACTCATTTGTACCACTACACAATCTGCTAATTCTAACAAATTCACCATATGGGACTGATTCCATAGAATGAAAAGGGTGGCAACTAGTCCCATGTAATATATAATCATAATGCTCACATTTTCTGTTTATTTTAATTTTAATCGTTCCATCGCTGACCCCCTCAGCTATCACATCCAAATAATTAACCCTATTTCCTTGTTGTAGGCAGTCAAAGCTTATACCAAATCTGTTACCATGAAGGCTTTGACTAAATTCACTTACCTTATTATACCTACCTTCGCAAATAAAAAACAAATCTATGTACCCAAAATACTTTTATAGAGATTTAATAAAAAAATAATTATTATAAATATGCAAATTCTCATAACCCATAAACAAATTTGTATACATGGGGGGGGGGGGGCAAATGCTGCTCCCACAGCTGTTCCCTGTAATTATTTAAACAATTCACCATTAAATTCAAACATGTTATTTTCCACATAGAATGACATAAATTCCAGTATATAAGAGGTACTAGAGCTATCCCTTAAAAAATGTAATATAGCCTCTAGTCCATGTGCATGTTTGATACTAGTGTATAAGCTTGTAACATCCACTACTACAAAATACTTTTCCTTTCGCCATTTAATATTTCTTATTCTTTTCTTTGAACTCAAAGCCATCTTTAATATAAGATGGCCATTTAAGCACTTTTGATTAAAACATGAAATATTATGCATAAAATAGCCACAGGCTGACACTATAGGACGGCCTGGTGGGTTACTGAGACTTTTACGTATTTTAGGAACACAGTGAAAGTAAGCCATGGAACACCGTTTACTATCAAAAACATATTGTACATCTTTAAAAGAGAAATAATTTAACCTATAACCTTTGTTTAAAAGTTTTTTTATATTTCTCTATAGCATCAAAATATATTTTTATATCCACCCTTTCATATATTTCCGTATTGTCCAGGTGATCATAGCACATTTGTAAGTACTGAGTGAACTGTAACACAACTAACTCCCCCCCTTTATCTGCTGGCTTAAATTCCAGCTCTTTTTTATGACTTAACTCACACAGACTATACCATTCCTCCTTTTTTACTGGTTTGCTGGCCTTTTGTGTTGTTTTCCAAAATAGCTGCTTCCTTGTTGAGGAGCATTACATCAGTAAGAAGACTCTGACGTACTATTGCAGCAATCTTGCCTGAGAAATCCTTGTGCAAATAAAGCACTTCTAAGGCCTGACTAATGCAAAATAGGTATGTGCACTTCCCTGCACCAGTGATTCAAATACAAGCTTCCTTTTGACAGTGTACACCTGCTGATATGTTTGGCAAGCTCAGTTGTGTTAACACAGCAGCAATTAAGTACTACAAAGCCATATGTGTATGCATATACAAGTGTGAGCATGCGTACGCATGTGCACGCGCGAGTGTGTATACATGTGTGCACCTGTATATGTAAATGTCTGTATGTGTCTGCGTCTGCCAATGTGTTTTGGGGGAACTGTAATAAGCTGCACTACACCGCATCTGACAGCACCAATTTGAAATACTTTATTGTAGGTATCACATCATTTGCACTTTCTTTATTGACTTTCAGACATCTGAGAGGTATAGAGGCCATAATTGTTGGGAATATCTGAATGTGTATATGAGGGCTGCAACTTGCATGTTATGTATCTAATACAAGTGAACAGAAATGTATTACTGTTATTATTATTTATTTATTCATTTGATTACAGTCAGATATCTAAGGTGTGCAGAGTCAGTAAAGCAGCTGTAATTGGGAGGCTCACAAACAGGACACAGAATAAGGATGGGCAGCTTTAACTCCTCCAAAGGATCTGTCAGTAGTTTAGACCCCCAGGGTTCAGTCTTTGTATTACATATGTACACCTTCACACATTTGTGCTGGCAATCTAAAGGTCACCAGCTGATTTACCACATATTTTTGAAAGGTGGGAAGAAACTAAAGCTTTCAAAGTAAACCCACAAAATACAGTGTAGCCCACTGAAATCCCCTGCATACAGTCACAGTCATTGAGACTCATATACACACACACACACACACACACACACACACACACACACACACACACACACAAAATCAATGGTATGTGTAAGTGCGTGTGTGTGTGCATGCATGTGCGTGTGTGCAGGAGGTTGCAGTGGGCTAAATTGTTTTCATCCAACAGCAAAGAGCTAAAATACAAAACTGTGACAATGCCTTCTTTTATTTGACCATAATCAGACATCTCAGGTTTATAGAGTCAGTAAAATGACAGTAAGGTTTGACCATACCCACTTTGCTCCAGTTTGGACATTTCTTATGTACACAGGTATTTACTAAACTATTGATCTGTGAGGATCTTAAGAAATATAGCTCAGAATTCCTATGATAATTACTAGCCCTTACATTTTGCAATATGTATCTCCATAGATGGGCTACACAAGTATGAATCTTC
This sequence comes from Protopterus annectens, assembly GCF_019279795.1. Taxonomy (NCBI): domain Eukaryota; kingdom Metazoa; phylum Chordata; order Ceratodontiformes; family Protopteridae; genus Protopterus; species Protopterus annectens. The sequence continues at coordinate 259,424,037 of NC_056731.1, read as the reverse complement.
AAAGGCAGGACACACAAGTATATGCTAGGAACTTACATTTTCCCCTATTCAGAAGGGCCATTAGTGCTAAACCAGGGGTGAATGAATTTGTGATTACTCATTCACTCACACAAGTTACATTTGAACAGAGTACAAGAAGCACTCTTCTTCACTTGAAGGGGAAGACAATCTCAAAATGTGATTACTCATTCACTCACACAAGTTACATTTGAACAGAGTACAAGAAGCACTCTTCTTCACTTGAAGGGGAAGACAATCTCAAAAACATGTTTTTTTGCGATATGTACCCATCCCTCCAGCATGTTCTGTTAATTTTGCAACAGAGATTGAGGTCCCTTGCGTGTGTATTTCAAATAGCACTAGACTTCTGAATGTGTAATAGGCCTGACAGAACAGGGTGTGTTGCAGATCTATATGTGAGGCAGCAGTTGCCTCTCAATACCTTTATGATACGAAGAAGACAAACAAAGCTATGAATGGTCTGTGTAGATTTTATGATTTAGGCCCTTGATTTTTTTCAGGTACATACCTAAAGGGGCATGATATTCAATGATTAACCTAAATAGTGCTGAAAACAGAAGAACAATTATGTCCCTGGATCTGGATGCCATCCATATTCTCTGAAATAAACTGTGCAATGAAAAAGAAAAATGTTTTTATTACTGTAGTGGATAAATAATAATTATAGGACAGTTTGTTGTCAACATAAGATTCTCAGATCTCTAAGCATGGGAAAGGGATGTTGTCAATGTGATGCTTACAAAGGGAGCCATGCTTGCCAAAGGATATGACTATACATTTATTAGCATTTAGTTTCAGTTCATGGTTTTTGACACCAATTGTTTGTTTGGGACAGGCCCTCTGATAGGATCATAGTGCCCTCTGGGGAGATTAATGATGACATGACGTTTGCATTTATCTCCAAACTTGGTCAGCCACAATCCATTAATATTAGCTTTAACAACCAAAACGTAAATACCAAAGAGAAGTGGCCCAAAGACTTAACCCAGGAGCACTTCATTAGTGACAGGTTTTTGGAGGAGGTAGAGTTTATAAATTTTGCCCCTACATTTTGGAGGTGAATGAATATGTTATTAATACCATCAGAGTTAAGATACCAGGGAGATGTTGCTGTCTCACTGAATGAGTTGTTTATTGTGTAGTCTGCACTATCTGTTCCTGTTTTTGTCAGCAAGACAGAACGCAAGCTTAAAAACAGGATCGATGAGCTTATTAGAAGTATATGGGGTAAGTGTGATGTTAATGCATTAGCTAAACATATTAAGGGGAATAATGGACACTGTTTCAAATTTATTATTTTGGAGGTTCAGAAACCTATGGAGAGGGGAGCTGCATGGCCTTACTTATTAGAAAAGGCTGAATTAGTCTGGCAATTACGGCCTGATACCTTACATTGGCCAGGCTTAAATGACAGTGTATCTATTAATAGCTTGTTGAAATTAAAAGCACTAAAGAGATAGTCAGGCTTCTTAGTTTATTTTATGAATTTACTGTATAACAGTTTAACACACTTTTAGTGACTGTATGAATTCATGTACTACTCTACAAACGACAGCTGGACAATGCGCATAAAACCTCACCACCTTTATTGAATAAACCGCAATACTGTGAAGCATTTTTTGTTTAGTCCAGTGACAACTTCATCAGACAAATTACAATACTTCTATGCCCACTTAAGTACTATATAAACTATGTGTTAACTGATTACCTAATTGAGTAATCATCACCATTAGTTCATAACAAATTGTTTTAGACATAATCACCCTAATATAAAACATTAAATAGCATAAAAGAGTGCAAATATGTCTAAAACCTATCAAAAAATGTGTGTACATATATGAACATATAAGAAACAACAAACAAGTATATGTGTATTCTATTCACATATGTAAGTAAAAACAACCTAGACAGACTTTTACCCTCACTACCAGAAGTACTTATAATATCAAGTTAATAGTTTAAAACCTATGAAAATAGATAACCCTTGGCAGATAAAAATATAAACAAACAAACATGTATGTGTATACCTTTACACAACTTCTACCCACACTACGATAGGAACTTATAAGTTCAGATTACCTGTCAAATAATAATAATAATAAAAACACTTAAACATAAATACATTGCCTCATAGTGAACAACTAACTCTTGACCAGGCGGACGAAGAGTTCATGCACCTGTCTGTTTAACAAATGTGTAACCATGTAATACTAGGAAAATATACAAAAAATGTTTTAACCATAGAAAGTTTAAAAAAAAAAAAAAAAAAAAAAAATATATATATATATATATATATATATATATATATATATATATATATATATATATATATATATATATATACACACACACATATCAAAAATATTAAAATTTATTAAAAAGTCTTAAAACATTTTAAAAGTGTTTTAAAAGGGTTTTTGAAAAATATTTTATATAAGGGTTCATTAGGGCAAACTCGAGGGCCATAACAAACTCTTATCTCAACAGGCTTTTAAGTTTCAAAACACATGATATTGAACAATGATCGTTCACCCCTGGGTATGAGTAAGAGCTGCCACATTAGCTCTAGTTTTTCTAGTAATAAACTAGTAGTTCCCCCTCGGTTATCAAAGTTTATACAGTCAATAACTCGAAATTTAAAGTAGTGTTCTCCATATTCAGCTATATGCCTCACCAATGCACTATCTAGTTTGTTCTTACTTATATAATAATTGTGTTCATATACTCTCTCTTTAAATTTACGATTGGTCTTACCGATGTAAAATGCTGGGCACATCTGACACTGTGCTAAGTAAATTATTGATCTCGAGTTACAGTTGAACTTGTCCTTTGTACAAAATGTTTTACCTCTGACAGTGAACTTCAACCCTGTATCAATGTGTCTACACTGATTGCAAGCCTCACATTTGTAGGTTCCAGGGTTTTGCTTTAGGCTGTTGGTACTTCTTTCCATCATATTTTTCAAGTTCTGCCCTTTCCTAAAGATAATAAAAGGGTGATCGTCCACCTTACCTTGTATCTCTTTGACAGCCCGAAGTAGTTCCCAATTTTTAAATAATATTCATCTTATTTCCTGGGCATCAGTGTTGAAACTGGTAATTAAACTATAAGAGAATTTCCTGTCTGGTTTACTAATTTTGAAACTATATTCAGCAGAGTTTCCCTGTTCACAATCCAGGTCATCACTATATAATAAATGTGCTTGCTCTGAATTGTTGACTAAATTGGCACTATTGTTAGTCTTGTTCCTCACTACTGGATTGTAGTAGCCTTGATTCCATTTTGTCTTCACCTCAAAAATTAACTCAGTGACTAATTGGTTTGGATAACCTCTTTGTAGGGACATCTGTTGAGATGGTTACATTCATCCTCAAAGTCGACCCATTCAGTAACCATCCTTGCTGCACGTACCAGCTGTCCCTTAACCACAGACTTGTTCTGGTGAAATGGGTGACAGCTGGTATAGTGCAGGAAGGAATTTGAGTAAGTCTTTTTCCAAAAATATATGAGCCCTGTATTTATTTAACCAGTCTTTACACAATTCAGTGTCTAAATATGATATATTGTCTGTATGGAAATGGCTAGTAAACCTTAAAAAAGATGTAGATTTGTTAAATTCATCAACTACTCTAGTGGTCATGTCTTCGTCCCCCTTGATGATCATGAAAATATCATCCAAAAAACAGGTATAAAAATAAAGGTTGTTGTAAATAAATCCTTCCTTCAGAATTATATTCTTTTCCCAGTAAGCTAAAACTAAGTTAGCAAAGCTGCCACCACAGGGGGACCCCATGGCCACTCCTGTTTTCTGTAAAAAGTATTCATTGTTAAACATAAAGTAGTTGTTGGATAAAATAATTCCTAATAACTGTTCTATAAGTCTTGCCTCATCATCTGGTGCCCCCTCTCAAGCTCATAAGTTCAATAACCCATTTGATGCATATCTCATGTTGGCTGACTGTGTATAAATCACAGACATCAACAGTTAAAAAGTTGTATTCATTCATGTAGTCAAGTTCGTTGATGTTAGCAAGGAATGGCCATGAGCCTTTGCAAATTTGGGTCTCCTTTTGGACATATTTTAAAATAGAATCAACCAGTTTAGCACATGAGTAAGTAATTGATTGTCTTGCATCTACTAATGCTCACATGGGTGGGTTATTCAAATTCTTATGAATTTTGGGCACACCAAAAATTACTGGTGTCCTAGGAGATAGTATTGACAAGTTATAGGTATTAATATCAATCATTGAGTCTATAAACAGGTCAAGGTATGCCCGTATCCTGTTATATGCTATGTTAACTTCATTCAAACTAACTTTAATGTAGGCTTCACTATTAAGTACATTAGTCATTTTTTCTTTGTACTGTTCTACATCCATTACAACCAGTCTGCCTCCTTTATCTGGTTTCATGAGATGGACCAGTTGCAATGTGAAGTTAGTTAGTTCTTCCTTTTCTGTCCTGTTTAAATTCATTTTGATCTTTCTTTTAAATGTGTCACTACAATAGGCTCTAAAGTCAATTTCACAAGTCTTTTCAAACAACGTGAGTACTGGATGGACAGGGGGGGGGGTTGTATGTACTTGCAATACGCAACAGTTCCCCCTCATTTTCCCTATTACCAAATAACAAACACAAATTCAGTTTCCTAATGTACAGTCTAAAATCCAATAACAATTGAGATAACTCCATTAGTCGAGAAGGCACAAAAGTTAGACCTCAAGCAACAACTTCGACCAAAACTGGGTCAGTCAAAATCAGTGTAGTTGTAAATTTTAAAGTCATTCGCATTGTTGGTAATGATTTTACAAATTTCTCCATTACTCACATTGTCTGCATAATTCATGTTGTTCTGTCCCATTACTTCTATGTCTCCTTCAGTCACCTTTTGCCTTTGTTGTTCCTCCAGGTGTTGGAAGCTCGTTGGTTTCCCTGCTGTTGTTGGCTGTGTGTTCTGTTGCCGGGTTTGTGAAAATTTTGATTGTTTTTGTTACTCCCATTCCCATGTATTGATTCACTTTGGTTTGTGTATACGTTGTTCTGTGTGCTTGAGTCTTTGCTACGATGGGGCTCCGTTTGTTGTGTGTTAACTGATCTACTTGCTTCTGGTCTTAATGACGTATTCCGTTCTGTGCTCACTGTACGTGTGTTGAGCTGGTTTGTTGTTTGACTGTTTCCGCCAGTCAAGTTCCACGTTTGAGACGTAGGAGGGTTCAGATAGACTACTCCATTACTGTAGTCTTTCCAATCCCTCTGTAGTTTTTTGTTTTCAAATTTTCTCATTTTGTCCATCTGTTGGTTAATGCTTGTAAATGTTCTGTTATACTCATACTGGTACCTTAAATAGTCAAAGTCATTTTTAATGTCTGTATCCAATACATTAACTTCAACGATTAAATTATCAATCCACTGCTGGTAATGATGAGACATCAGTTGCAAGAGTTCTAGTCCATGTTTGTTAAACAGTTTAATTAACTCTAAATGGAAGACAGAACCAGTTTCCAGCCCCGTAGGGTATTGCCATGATTGCATCCCTTTTGGCACAATTTCTTCCTTTAGACACTCTTTAAAATAATTGATTTCCAGTTGTAACTTTCTAATTTTTAACAACTTATGTCCTCAATTTTTCTACAATATTTTTGTTGTTGGTAATTCCTCCAGCTAGTAGTCCCTGGTTGTTATTATCTTTGTCGTCATTCACTTTAGGTTGGTCGTTAAGCCATGTTGTAAGATCGGAGAGTCCAATAAGCCCCGAGGAATTCCTTACCGAAGTGAAATTGTTCTGCATAGAAGGAAGTCTCGGTTCGCCCAACCTAGTGAATGAATGTGATAACAGTACTGACGAACTAGTGCTGGGCTCACCTACTTCTCTGTTAGACTTCAAGTCCATAATGATTGAGGGTAGAGTTAACTAAATTCCCAGTATTCATTCCATTCATTTAAGTTTGGGTTAAGTTACATTACGATCAGAACTGTAAGGTTCCCAGCTTCTTCCTGTGCTTGCTGAGATGGAGAAAAAGGTGGAGAGTGTGTTTGTGCATTCTGTCCTGAAGAATCCATACTGGCAAACAAGAAACACACTAAAAACTAGGTAAAAAAACAACAGCTGGACAATGCGCATAAAACCTCATCACCTTTATTGAATTGAATAAACCACAATAATGTGAAGCACTTTTCATTTAGTCCAGTGACTAAACTTCATCAGACAAATTACAATACTTCTATGCCCGCTTAAGTCCTATACTAACTGTGTGTTAACTGATTACCTAATTGAGTAATCATCACCAATTAGTTCATAACAAATTGTTTTAGACATAATCACCCTAATATAAAACATTAAATAGCATAAAAGTGTGTAAATGTATATAAAACCTATCTAAAAAATGCATGTACCTATATGAACATATAAGAAGTAATAAACAAGGGTTATATATTTTCATAGGTTTTAAACTATTAACTTGATATTATAAGTACTTATGGTAGTGAGGGTAAAAGTCTGTCTAGGTTGTTTTCACATACATATGTGGATAGAATACACATACACTTGTTTATTATTTCTTATATCTTCATATATGTACACACATTTTTTAGATAGGTTTTAGATATATTTACACACCTTTATGCTATTTAATGTTTTATATTAGGGTGATTATGTCTAAAACAATTTGTTATGAACTAATTGGTGATGATTACTCAATTAGGTAATCAATTAACACACAGTTAGTATAGTACTTAAGCAGGCATAGAAGTATTGTAATTTGTCTGATGAAGTTTAGTCACTGGACTAAACAAAAAGCGCTTCACAGTATTGTGGTTTATTCGATTCAATAAAGGTGGTGAGGTTTTATGCGCATTGTCCAGCTGTCATTTTTTTGCATCTTATATGTAGTTAAATATATATATATATATATATATATATATATATATATATATATATATATATATATATATATATATATATATATGGTATATTTTATACATTTTTAAACATTTTGTTCATTTTATGCAGTGTCATATGAACTTTACAGTTAAACAGCATCACTATCGGCAGAGTTTCACACATACTGGATTGTTTTGTGGCATGTTTTGTGCTATGGTTTATTGGGGTGTAGATGAATATCCTTTTGATATATGTTTTTATGGACTTGTGTTATTTCTGCTTGCAGTATTTTTCATCTTAAATGTTTGACAAGAATTTGAGTTTTAGAATGTAATGTCTTTTTGAATGTGATAGAGGAAGTGATGTCACTGTTTCTTGGTCTACTTAATGTTACCTTTCATGTTTTAACTTTGTATCTGATGAAGTTCCTGATTAAGCACTTTTGGGATGAAAGCGCTTATGTTGTTGTCTTTCGGCTTTTCCCAGTTAAGGGTCGGATGAAAGCACTTATACCTGTGCATATTAAAGTAGATTTTTTTTTTATTTTACAGCAGTTTCCTGCTTTTTGTGACTTCATACACTTGTATGACATGAAGTTTGCATTTATCTCCATATTTGGTCAGCCACAATCCATTAATATTAGGTTTACCAACCAAGAAGTAAATACCAAAGAGAAGTGGCCCAAAGACTTAACGCAGGAGCACATCATTAGTGGCAGGTTTTTAGGGGAGATAGAGCTGACAACCTTATTTCCTGTGTTCTAGTTATGAGCCAATTTGCTATCCATTAAGTTACTTGGAGTTAATATTTAAAGAAAGAGTTTATCTATGATGCCTGAATGAAGAATGGTATTGAATGCCTTTGCATTATCCACTTAGGCAGTATGCACTGATTTCCTCTTGCCTTTTTCCCCAGCGAATTTTTCAAACAATTCAGCCAGGCTAAGAAGTTAGAACCCGCCCTCAATGAATCTGAACTCAGATGGCTCAAGAGGCTATTGGCCACCTATGTACCTATTTGTTAGTGCCATAATGACCGTTTCCATAACCTTACAGATTATGCTGGTCAGATGTATGGGTCTCTAATCGCCCAGGTCTGTTATAGCCCCACCTTCGTGCAAGGGAATGACTCTTGCTGTCCTCCATTCATTCAGTACAAAGCCTGTTTTGAGGTTAATGTTGAATAGTGTCTGAAAGGGGTTTTACAATTTACATTTCAAGCTGGCAAGTAGACAGCCTAGTAAGTTATCTGATCTCATATTAAGTTTTCTTGGCCTTAGATAGTGTCTTAAGAATTTGTTCATGGGAGACTTGGGGGTGAGCTGTGGGTATTTAATATGAAAATATTGGAGGGAACAGAGGATGAAATTGAAGATGAATGACCTTTGGGACTGTGTATGTGAGTTTGTAGCTCTGAAGAACTGGGAATTACTTCTGAGATTCCAACATAGTTAAAGGAGAGTCTGTGCTTATCATTCACCTGGTTGGCTGTTTTACCTCATATCTGACTTTCAAAATAAAACAAAAAAGTAAACTAATGAATATCTGACTTTGGTTGATTTCATCAATTTTCAGAGTTTCTTGTTTAATTTAGCAAGAGCATTTTTGACTTCGAGAATTACATTCATTTTTGTATTTTTTTTTCTTTCATTAAAGAGCTTGTTTACATTAAGGTCTTACCACAGGCATTTTTTTAATTTTGAGCTGTATTTATTTCTGAGAGGGGTAAATTCATCTATTTAACTCTTTGCATGTGCATAAACCTTGGTAGTAAAGAATTTCTCATAAGCACTGGGATCATCAAGATGGAAAGGGATTTTGAATTTAGTCAGGTCATCACTTAGTTTTAGTAGATTGCATAGTCTCTGAATACTGAGGCATTGGAAGATCCTTTTGGTTTAATTCTTAAGGTGAATGTGACTGGCTTATGGTCCTATTTACCAGGGAGGAGGTTGGGAGTATGGCAGTCCTATATGTGCAAGGACCAAGTCTAGAATTTTATTGCCTCTGGCTGGGGTGTGGATTAACTGGCTGGGGTGTGGATTAACTGGTCCAAGGACTTTATATTGATAAATTCCAGTAATCTATGGGTATATGTGTTTGACATTGTACAAGTCCCTCAACTGATGGTGATATAGTTGAAGTTTTCTGGGAGAATAAGATTTGGGTTAATACACAAGGACTCCATACTGGTTAGATTGAAGGTATGGGTCAAGAGGGATTTAGAGGGTGTCCTGTAATTAGACATGATGTGATAAAGGGTTTTGTTTATACTAAGTTGGATGTGGAAGAGTTCTAAGACAAGTCCAGAGGTAAGAATATAGAGACACCACTGCCTTTAGTATCTCCTTCTAATATGGTGGGCCTGTGTGAGTAATAGGCAAAGAAGCCTTTCACTAATGCAGTGCTTTCTCTGGTCATAAACCAAGTTCCTGTGACGATGCATATATCTATGTTTTCAAAGGTAAGAAGTGCTTGCAGAGTGTGGAGGTGATTTTAAAGGCTTCTTGCATTGAACGGCGGTACCTTAATGTTGTCCTGTTCCTGTTTAGTTACATTCAGGGTTTATGGAGACTGAATTTGCCTAAAAGAGGAACAATGACAATGGACAGAGTTTTAGCAAATATACTGAAGCCTTGGGGAGAGAGGTGATGGCCATGCCTGACAAAGCAGTTCTGAATACCTACCGTCTCTTCCCAGGCTAATATATACTGGGCTTCCTAAGAATGACACCAGACTCTAAGCCAGCTACAAAACTTGTATCTTTTGTTCATATTATTTCATCATTGGTGATGGTAGAATATTGATCAAGACTAGGTTCATACCCGCCTCAGGAATATATTGATCAAGACTAGGTTCATTCCCACCTCAGGAACATATTCTGAAAGCTCCATCATGTCTCTCTTCACTATAGTCCAGGTAGATACATCTGAAGTCATTTACACCTACATGTACAATGACTGTGTTATATGTGTATTTGTGGTGCAGGGACTTGAGTGCTTGTGTGATGTGGCAAATTCCATCACCTGATAAGCAACTGACTGTGACCCTCTGATTGCACAGCTTGGTGATTAGTGCATCAGTGAGTCTCACTATGGAGTCACCCCTGCCAAGCATATTGGTATCTGTGGTGGTTTGCCTTATGGGTACTGTGACTGAGTCTGTGCGACTCATAGAAATATGTTTCATGATGGGCGCTGCTTGAAATGTGCATTTGTGAGGCTGCTAAAGGTACTTCGTTTCTGAGGATACCTTTAGGAGGCCTCTGTGGTTTAGGTATTTGACTTCTAGGACCCTTAGCATCTGTAGGTCTATGTGTTTGGTTTAAGGTGTTTTGAGATTTATTTAGTGTGGTGTTGTGTGCTGTTGTCTGCACTTTTATTTCTATGGCTTTATGCGAGAGCTTTGCCTTTAATAACATTATATAATTATATCTCTCACACACTGTGGCAGATTATTTAAGTAGATGGCTGTCAGAGAATATGAGTCAATGGCTACATTATCTCAGGATGTTCATTTCAACTAAGCTGACTGCAGAAACAGATGAAATGTGCAGATCCCTGATTGTAGTTGCTTACTAGTGTGGGCTGGAGAGGGAATAGTGCTTAAGAGATTTAGAGTTGCTTAGCTGGAGTGCTATCTGCCTACAATGAAGAGGAATGAGCCATTTTACACAATTATTGACTATTAAGTATGCACAGAATTTCTTGAATAGAATATATACAGAAAGTTATGATTTTAAATGTCATTGTCCTTACAGTGCACAGCCAAACATGCTGGACAATGAGCAGTGCCTTACAAACATAGCCAACTTATCACAGCAGGACAAAATATAACAAAACTTCAGATGAGCCCACTGAGCAATAGCAAATCTGACCGATACAAGGTTCTACACGCAAGGGCCTAGAGATCGCTTACTTCTTCCTCTACTCTCAGTAGGGTTTAAACCAAAGCAATTCTGACTCAGATCACAATAAGTGCCAAAAATAAGGACAGTGCAATTTTAGTAACTCAGTATGAAATCTAGAAGTACTTACCTAGGAATATTTATGCTGTTAGTCAATTCTGGACTAGATATTAGAACACTAGGGCGCAAGGGTGTAGCCAGGCATGCACATTGTACTTTACAGAGTATATTTTTATTTGCATCACTCAGAAACAATTTAACTGTTTCAGCCATATTATTTTTACAACTGTAAATGAATGCCTCTAACAAGCAAATACATAATTTGAGGATTGCAAATCTAAAAGTGATATCTTTGATAGTTTTAGAGGGGACTGTTGAAAATGATGTGCGCCTTTATTAGCTGCAAGAGAGCAAAGGGGCAATGGGGGGGCAACATTTTGAAAGATCTGTCCATTTGTTTGAAATGCTAAATGTTGGGGGAGTTTGAGAGTACAAAATGGAATTTTTTGGCTACATCCCTACTAGGATGATCTGATTTTAAAAGATAATTGGAAAGAAGGGTAAACCTTCCATGTAGTGCACAGTGCACTAAGCAAACAAGAAGATAAGAAGAGTAATTCAAGCTTTAGCCAACTAAGGAGAGGAGCTTCCCAGTTTGATCTATTATAGCTCACTAGTAATAAGCAGATGAGATGAGACTGGGAGGAATTTACCAAATAATTTATAGTAAAGGAAGCTAACTCAAAAGCAATATTAGTTTGCTGGGTAGGCACTCAGTATTATAGATCTATGGAATACAGTGGAAGGGAAAAGCATACCTGTCACCTGTCCCAAACAGTAACAATGCCCTGTCAACTGTCTCTAACAATAACAATGACCTGTCAACTGTCACTAAGAATGACCTCTCAACTGTCACTAACAATAACAATGACCTGTCAACTGTCCATAACTATAACAATGAAAGAGCAATGGGAGGGCCTTGGTAGTCATATTAGTCTAACAGTTGGAAAACAGAGAAACTGGTTACTTATTTTCATTTAAAAATGTCTCCGCAGAAGTGATCTTAATCCAGGCAAGCCAAATTGGTCAACAGCAAACCCAAGGTTCACAGATACATAGAAATGAAGAACATAAAGCAATCCAGCCAGGAAAACAAATCAGTAAAAAGCCAGATGGAACCAGACAGCACTAGCCCACGTCTGTACTACCACTTAGGCTGTCTACTTCTGCTAAGGCCTACTAGCAGTTTAACAACATTGGCCAAAGAACAAAATGCTACAATTTCCTGAAAAATCCAACAGAACTGTAACAAGTCAGAGAAGAAATTAGACAAAAACCTGTACTTACAACATGCTTATAGTTGTTTACTTTCCTTTTGTAGAGATAGTTGAATCTACTTATTTTTGTTTAATTTTAAAAGGTCTCCCCTTCCTCCATCCCCCTTACGTTGAAGTTACCAGCAAACACTGAGAAACATACCAGCAGAAGAGTCTATTAGGACAAGTAAAATGGTTCCAGCCTCTTATATATGTGTTATTTGGTTATTTATTTTATTTGAGTTTAATGCTTACATTTAAGCACTTACAATAAAAAAGTCATAGCTAAAACACTAACCAAAACTATGATCTAAACTGGGGCAAAAATTCAAAAACCTATAATTCGAGTAGCTATCCTTAACTTCCTTTCATTGTCCACAAGAAGGCTTTTATAATGGCTCTTCAGTAACTTTTTTGGAGATTTAAAAGGAAGACTACTCTGCATTGTCAGTTAACAGCCATAAAACAAAGTAAACAAAGAGAGAAAGAGGAAAAAAAAAAGAGATGAGAATAATGCAGAGTTGAAAGAGTGAGAAAGAAAGAAAAAGAAAAGTACTAATACTTATGTATGTAATGCCATAGTGCTATCATGGGATAGTGAAAGATGTAACTGTGGTACTGGCCCTGTTTTTTCTGGGCCTTAACTTTGCCAGAAGAGAGAGAGAGAGACAGAACAGAACATTGTTTTGTGTGTGTGTGTGTGTGTGTGTGTGTGTGTGTGTGTGTGTGTGTGTGTGTGTGTGTGTGTGTGTGTGTGTGTGTGTGTGTGTGTGTGTGTGTGTGTGTGTGTGTGTGTGTGTGTATTATTTTTCAGGCAGACTGAAAGATAAAAACACCTACACTATTTTAAGTCCTTTAGTCTAGCTGAAACTTAAGCCAATATACAAAGATGGAATCAACGTTTAATGTTATCATTTAGGCTAAAGCAACATTCTAACATGAGTAAACTGTTATAGTATGATTAAATGTGGGCAAAAAGAAAACCTGAAGTAGAAAGGGTAAACCCTGGAGTTCACAAATTGTATTTCCTTCCAATGTATTACATTATACACACGAAGAGTTGAAAACTTTCTAGATTATGAAAAATGCATATTTAGAAAACATAAATTATATATCAAAAAGGAGCAAGCCCTAGTTAGAATAATTTTCCTTAGCTTTCCTGATTTTCTTCCAAACATGAGCAAAACCCTCTTTACCATACAGATTAAAGAAAGACAAAAAAGGTAAAGGTAATTTAAATTCTAGTTGCTTATGAGAAAAAGATGTTCCAGTTATGCACCGATTATGAACACCTTGGCTCTTATGAGCAATTTGGAAAAAAAACAGCTTTATTTAGCAAGAGCATTTTATGTTGAAAGCTTATTGTCCATAACATTTCTACAAATATTTGTTGAATTGATGAAAGAAACAAGAAAAAAATAAATAAGTGGTCAGCTGTACCTGGTCTTGGCCTTATATAGTCCTTCTTCATAGGTCTGAACCCATGTTATATCATCACCCCATCCTGTAAGGCCAGAGAAGAGTTTATAAAACATTAATGTAGCCCAGAGGTCCCAGAAGCATTTCATTCTCTTCTCAGCAGCAGACATAATATAATTTCATGCTGTACATGTGTAAGTTCTTCCTAAAAATGCATTCACTGCAGCAGGCAAATTTTATTTTGTTGTTAGCAAAAGTATGTTGTGAGGTCAAACATACAGAAGCTTCTGGATCAGCAAGAAAATGAAGTAGGTCCAACACAGTAACATAAAATGGTCACTGCATAAAAGGCAGCAAATAGATTTTGAGCACTACATACATTCTGTTATGTAAAATAAATTCTGCAGCAAGGTTTATGCATATTAAATGGTAACCAGAAAAATATAGTTTGGCTTTTTGATTAGCACCAGGTCAATCAAACAAAAACATGCAAATAAAATTTTAACTCTGACTGATAGCTCTTATTTAAATAAAAACTGCAGTATACTTTAATATATCAAGATATATGTAACCAAGAAAACCTCTCTTTAGAGTTCTAACAAATAGCAATGTAGATGACACCAACCATAGAAAAATTACAACCACTGACCAAACGGATAGCTCTAGACTGCCCCCTGATTTCAACCTCCTCACCCTTTAATAATACACTATCGCAATGTTTTTTTTTATGTTGGTGAAACATATATATGTTGTTAGGTAAATGCATTTCTGAACACAAGGCATCAAATGATGTAATGAAAAAACACTTTGTTCAAATATTCTAATGAATGTGGGAACTGCAAAAAAAAAAAAATAATTGCAGTCCTTCAGGTGGTGGACAAGAACCCTAGGGAAAGCCCATGAGAGATACTTACACAAAGAACTGCTTTGGCAATTGAGGTTGAATGATACAAGACCACTGAGACTCAATGAAAATGATTCTATTGTTAAGTGTACCTGAGCTTTGTGCAGCAAAGCTGTGATTCTTTATACTGAAATGTATCTAGGTTTTGTGCAGTGAAGTTATGATTTTCTGTATTGTAATGTATGCTGCTTTATTTTTTTGTATTTATCCAATGATAAGAAGTTTATTTTATTATCTAGGTTCTTTGATTTTTTTCAGATATTTGTATGGCTACAATAATAAGTATTGTATATCTACATATCTTAAGAATTTTTAAAAATAAGTAGGTAGACTAATAGTGATTTACCATTTAAAAATTTTTGAACATATGGTTAATAAACTGAGTGGACATATGGTTAATAAATGGAGTGGTTTTATAAGATAGGTTCTGTTGAAGTCCTTGTTTATGTACTGTGGATGAAAGGGCTTAACCTTCATTAAATACCTCTGCTGATGCACTGCTTTGGCTTCTTTTGGATCTAATAGAGGCAAGAGCTTTGATAATTCTTGACATATATATGCCAGTAAGTTCTTATTTTGGCAAGCACAATTCTATTATCCAATGTAATTTGGATTAAGATTAAGTATTTGATAGGGTTATGTTTTCTACAATAAAGTAGCCCTATATCAGGTGCTAGCAAAACCCACCCAACTACAACAATAATACTACAAACAATACCACCAACTTTTCCCTACACCCTGTACCCACTAAAGTAATTTCAAAACTCCTTAAGAAACTCAAACCATCCACACTAGCTGCTGACACCCTACCAGCCGAATTCCTTCAGATAGCAGCAGGAACCATAGCCTATCCTGTATCCATCCTCAAACAGGTCACTTGCAAAATTTAAAGTCTCCAACCCTGTGGAAAACATCACACATTATTCCACTTCATAAAGGGCGCAACTCTTTAGAACTCACCAACTACCGCCCAATCGCAATTCTCTCACCTCTATCCAAGATATTGAAGAGAGTTGTACATTCCCATCTACTTCAGTACCTCTTACAAAACAACTTAATCTCCAAAACCCAGCATGGCTTTAGACCATCCCACAGCACCATCACAACATTACTATCATTTAAAGATATAGTTGACCACAATAGAAACAAGGGAGTATTTGTATCTTCCATTTTCTAAGACTTATTTAAAGCCTTTGACATGGTAGACCATAACATTCTTCTCCAAACTCTGTCTACCCTAGGCCTCAGCTCCTCCACTATATCATGGTTTACTGGCTACTTATCTGGTCAACAGCAAGCAGTCCTATAAATAAATAAATAGTTTGTGTATAAATAGTTTGGTACTAAGCTGACTGCCCTTGTGAGCCATTTTAAGCCTAGCCAATTATCCCTTGTAAGACTCAAACTCTGCACCTTGTGTTTGGAAGGCAAGGTGTATAAATAGTTTGGTACTAAGCTGACTGCCCTTGTGAGCCATTTTAAGCCTAGCCAATTATCCCTTGTAAGACTCAAACTCTGCACCTTGTGTTTGGAAGGCAAACACCTTAGCCATTAAGCCACCCTCCCAACCCTCTATGGCATGACCAGCTATCCCCCCTGCTACCAGTATCCATAGGCGTCCCTCAAGGATCCATCCTTGGCCCACTGTTCTCACTATTCACCAACCATATCAATTCCTCCTCACTCACAGCATCAGTAGTAGAATACACAGATGACACAACCCTTATAAGTGCCACTCCCACCTTAAAGGAACTGCAAATCCTCACCCAAAACAATTTTACTCTAGCCGAAACATGGTTCACAAACAAACTTATTCTTATCCCCAAAAAAACTAAATTAATTCTTTTCAGCCCAGGTCATGCCCCCCCCCCCCCAACAACACTTTCACCATTCACTCCAAAGATAACATTCAAATCACTCCAACTGCACACACTAAACTGTTAGGTGTAGAAATAGACAATAACCTCAAATTTGACATCCATATAGCACAAACCATTAAGAAAGTTAATAAAAAAACTAGGACTTCTCTATAGGAACAAACACTATCACAAAACAAACCAAAGCTACTATTGCAAGAACTCATCTCTTATCCATCCTTCTCTATGCCTCTCCCATCCTTACTAATCTCCACCAGAGTGATCTGAACAAAATGGAATCTTGTTATAACAAAACAGCCAAGTTCACTACTGAAACCTCATACAAATCCCATCACTGTCTCACCCTTAACCAACTCAATTGGTTCAAGCTACATCAACTACTTCTGTTTAATCAACTCACAATAGTGCATAATCTCTTCTACCTTCCTGAAAAAAAACTCTGCACTACAAAATGTAATTAACCCCCACATCCCTACCAGAGCCTTACGATCTAGTTCCCAGAACCTAATAAGCATTATCAGACACAAAAATGATGCTGGCAAATCTCTCTTTGCCTGCACTATTGCCAAAATCTGGAACTCACTACCTAGCCAAATAACCTCCACTACCTCCACTATTCAATTTAAGAAACTCCTGAGAACCCACTTCTCAAACAATTGGCTTTGTTCATGCTACTCCCCAGGTTAATTTGCACCAGTACCTTGTTCAAGGATTCTACTAAAGGTTCCCTAATTCCCTTCTCTGTAAAGCTTAATAATCGCTGGTTATTTCTGTAACAAAATATTGAGAGTACTCATAATTTAGACAGACAAAAAATATATATTTTTGTTCTTATGTTTATATTCTATATAAACCCTATTATTGGATTGCTGTATGCTGACTTTACTAAAGGAATTGTTAAACTATACATAACTTATGTTACTATGGAACCTATATCTCTGTATTTTATTCTTTTGTAATTTCTTTATGACATGCTATTGGAGCATTTCTCCCTGGGCTTCCGCTGAAAATGGATGTGCCCAGTCGGACTTTCCTGGTTAACAAATGTAAAATAAAATAAATAAATAAGGTATTGTATGAAAAGACATGTATGAAACCTTTTGTTTATTTCCCTGTGAGTGTCAACAATTAGTTGTAGACAGGAATATCCCAGTGCAGTGCCAACGTGGTAGTAAAAGGGTTTCAATTTCCTCTCCCAGCATCCAACATGCAATGAGTCAGTATGATGTCATACAAATGCTATCTGACTATGCATCCATGGACGCTGTAGTGAGAAAAAGATTCTATCCATGGGTATAATAAACCATTCACTCACAGGAAGGAGAAGATGGCAATTGTTACTCCATCCTCCATTTACCCATTTGTTCTAGATGCACAGATGACCAGCTCACTGTATTGCATATGAGACTTTTCATGCATTGCTAATAGGATGCCCAGTATATGGAGCTGATATCTACTAATGTTTCATACACTTCAGTATGAGTAAGGTTTAGACTAACTGCAAAATCTGATTCCTGATTTAATGGAAAATACAACAATCTGAAAAAAAAAAAAAAAGTCTGGCATTCTATTGGGCTGTCCAAATGGAGGGTTATAGGTCGTTAATTGAGTGGATTTTTTATTCATTTAATTTATTACAAATTTGCATGATAATTTACACTAAAATAACTGTTTTTATTTTGTTAATATGATTTTTTATTATACTAATTTTTAAACGAAACAGTGATATCAATGTGGAATTGATTATTCGCCTTCCTATATTTATTTTCCCCTCTTGCAAAAGTCAATGATAAAATAATTTACTGTCTATAGCTTTGCTTTCTAGGGCTATGTAATCTGTTCACTAATTACTTGGCTTTAGGCAGAAGTCCAGACTGGGAACAGAGATCTAGAACATGACAGAGACCACTGATAATGAACTGAAAAAAGGGGAAATAGTTTAAGCCCCATTCCTTGATTTCTTGGATTTTTGACCCTACAATTCATATTTTACTACTTTCTAGATTGTCAGAACTCACCATTGATCTGTCTAGCAAAAACCACATTAATAGCTATCTGCATGGATATATTCAGAGGATTAAGGGAGAAGATTATTGCAAAACTTTCCAAATGCTGTCTACAACATCACAGGTGTCCATAGCTGATCTTTACCATGATCTGAGTCAATGACATGTACTAATAATGGGGTGGCCCATGGGGGGAGGGTTATTCAGTTGAGAGCTCTGTATTACCATGCCCTTCTGTCAGATATATCTGGACTAAAATTAGGCTGCAGTAGTCTCAGAGCTGTTTAGCTGATTTTGGTCTCTTGCTGTATTTATCTACAACAAAGTACATGCCTCATTCTCCTATGTAACTCGCCAGTCATCTAGTCAAAACATACAGATTCTAAGCTTTAACAATGTTAGATTTGTGAATGTGGACTTTGTAAAACAGCTGGGATACTTTGTGAATATTTTCATCATCAATACCCTTTTTCCATTATCTGCATTAAGTTGGGAAGGCATGTCAACAGTCATCACCTCTCTCAACTCATTGTTACATATCTGTTTGTCACTGGTCTTCTCCAATGCAATCCATCCATCTTTTGGCTGGATATCTTTACTTCCTCTTGCATTTTTCCTATGTCACCAGAATCTTCTTTACTAAATCATCCAAATAGCTGAGATGATACAGCTATAATCTGAAGATTAGATTCTTACACAGCAAGTCTCAAACATCCGTGCAGCAATATAGGCAGTGAAGGAACTATAGCAAACAATTAAAAAAACAGGACAAAAGTCTTATTATAGTAACACCAAAAATTCATGGAAGAATCAAAAAACTCTGGAAATATATAAATACATTGCTCAGTCCTGAAAATCCACCCAATCCAGTTCATCCCCAACTAATAAACTGTAAAACAATGCTTTGGGAGTTAACTCATATTTTATAACTACAATAACATCCCTCCTTCAAAAGAAAACTACAAATCCCACCCACAATAGACCTTCATACTCACTCCATTGCCACTATCTACAGTTAAAAAAAACTACACACCCTTAAGACAACAACCACTACCCTTGACCATCTTCCATCTGAATACCACAAGCTCACTGCAAACAGCCTTCATGTCCTCTCTCAATTCGAATAAATCACTGTATACAAGAAAAATACTTCAATATTTAAAATGTGTCCCTATTGTTGGCCTTTGTCCCCCCATTTTATCAGGCTTAGTCCAGATTTCTTACACTAAGTAGTTGAGAAGTATGCCTGGTTGCCTGAACCACATCACACACAGACACTGCAGAAACCTTTAGCTTTTGTGCTGAGATCAGGGCTAGAAATACTGACAGAAGGGCTGTTATTCTTATTAGTGTTACCACAGGTAGTGCCTGCACTGCTGTAAAATTTTGTGCACTCTGAATCATGTCCAAATTCATATTCATGACATTATATCCATTTCCATAATAATACTGCACAAAACATAACCTTTAATATCCTGACTATTTCCTAGTGTCAGGAAGTTGCTCATGACACACTTTTCACAATTTCTGCATCCCAGCCCCAACATACTAGTCCTACACAATATACACAATATCTCTGAATCTTGCCTTCTTCAGTGATGGGCACATTAAGAAACTGTTGATATAATCCATTGGGATTAATGTGATTCCTGCCTTATGTTTATTTACGTTTAATATTCATCATATCTGATTTTGTATGACAGATTTTAACATTTATTTCTCAGAAAAAAGGAAAAATAATGAGGGTTCATTACATTTTATTGAATCTCTAAAATTGTATTGCTCTGATTTTGTAAAGCCTTCCTCTCTGAAGATTCATTTTGCAATAATTGTTCCTTTTTCTCTACCATGTGCTTCATTTTAGTTTGTTTTAATTACGGAATTAGTAATAAAATAAAAATACAGGAGCTTGTGATCAATTTCTAGCAAAGAAACAGCATTTAAAATCACAGCAAATATTATAAATAAGATAAACAAGTAATATTTGTACTAAATAGATGCTCTGGAGCTTAAAAACTATCACTAACGTGCTAACGGTATATTCCTATGCCAAGTATTTTCAATTCTTGATGGTGTCTTAATGACAAGAAAACTGAATTCATCAACTCTGTAGATATTATTGTGATTGCTATGTATTTCAGTAAAGTGATTGATGATTACTCCAGGACTAAGTGAACATGTATAAAAGAAATTAAAGTTAGCTTACACTGCACACTTTCTACTGTGTATTCTATTAATGACGTATATATTACTCTATGTATCCTAATTTCTTTATAAATTATTCAAGCATTTTATTTTTCCTGATCATGTGATTGAAACATTTATATTTAAATAAGTGATGTGAACAATGGAGGAAGATGGGTGAAGGCTGCCAGCCTAGTCGAATAGAATTTGATACATAATTCTATCAACTGTGTAAATAAATGTAAAATACAGGCTTGTGTTTTTAAATGAAAGAAAACATTGTAAAATGTGAACTTCAAGATTGTTGCAACATGGCCATCTGCTGTAAGGAAAACCAAGCCAAGCATTTCAAATGTGTCTTTTGAAGTTGGAAAGATATTATGAATCTCTTTGCTGTTTTACAAGTCGACTCTAGTGGGTCTAGATTAAGGTTTCATGCCCATTGTTTTAAGGTTAAAGCTAAGGGTCAGAATTTACATGTGGAAGGTGCTTTATTGCTCTGGTTTCTGCTAGAGTTTATATGTGAAATGCCTTGTATTGTTGTAGTTTCCTGAACAGGTTTTATCTTGCTAAATAATGCAGTTTGTGGCCTGAGAAAACTTAAGTGTCAAAATTATGTAATTTGGGAGGGCCTCAGCAGGGCTGTTGGTTAGTGTTTAAAAACTATTGTTCAGTGAGAACTCTTAGATATCTCTGTGGTGTAGTAGTATTGTCTTGTGTTTTAATTATTTATTATTAAATATTTTAAAAACCTTTACCTGTGGCTGGTTTGTATAGAGAAGTAGGCTCTAGAGTACACTGCATATTTCTAGAGTTCACTCTAATAAGCCAATCTAAAATAATCCTTAGACTGAATAGTCACATTACCAATTGGATAATAATATTGCACAGTAATTGGACACCCTTTTAAGGGCCTTTTAGTAGCTAATAATAGCTGGTGGTGGCAGAAATTACTACCGTATAGTCTGGGTAAAGGGGCACAGCTAGAGAATCTGTGTCAGCCTTTCACAGGAGTGTCTGTGAAGTTATATAAATACTTATCTCAAAGTGTGGGTGTGTGTCAGCTACCTGGGCAGGGACATAAACCACTGGTTGGACAGAGAGGGTACTGGAGGTTAGCTTGCCAGCTAGGCTGAGATCTGGACCCTATAGCTTTGCCAGTGGGGAGTCTTACTGGGGACCTGGGGAGCAAGGGTGCAACCAGCTCTAGACTGACTGTGATCTCTGTGTGCACTTAAGGGAAATTGTACTTTACTGTGTGTATTAGTTATCCTTTTCTCATCTAGGAGTCTCCCTCTCTGGTGTCAGTGGTGAGGATTGAGACTTCTTGATTGCTGGGCAAGGGCACGGGCGTCACATATTGGTGGCAGTGGTTGGGATATCCTATCACATATTATTTTGCTGTGGTGGGATCCACATCACATATTGATTAGTTGGCAAACACTAATTGTCTTGTGGTGGTGTGGGTAGAGCGAATTCCTGTAGCATATGTACAATGATCTCTAAAAGTGTTTTGTACTCTAAAACAGCCATGCAGTGTATACTCAGAGTTCAGATCACAATTGTTTTATTTCTCTTGTTAGCTTAGTGTTAGTGTTAAGTCAGGGTGAGCAGGCAGCATATCAGTAGTGGAGTATACAAAGCTGACAAGGAGCCAGCTGGCAGAGATGTACCAGGCTAGGGGACTGGTGCATGGAAACCTGACTAAGGCAGACCTGATTGCAGCCTTGGTTACAGCTGCATCAGAAAACTGCAGCCTGGAGGACAATCAGACTGACAGTGGAGATACAATATCCTCAGAGAATGGACAGCTCAACCTTTCTGCAGTGGACTTAAAAATTCAGCTGGAGCTAAAGAGACTTGAGTTGGAGGCCAGGCATATGGAACTAGAAGCAGTTGAGAAAATGAGGAGTCTACAAGCTGAGGAAAATGAATGGCAGAGGAGGCATGAGAGGGAAATGCTGACTCTTCGCCAGAGTCATGGAGGTAATGGGGAGGGGAGTAACCCCAGAAGCACAAAAGGTCAGTAAATTTCTTCCACAGTTTAAAGAGGGGGATAATTTTGATAGCTTCATTCATATGTTTGAGCGGGTATGTAAAGAGTATGAAGTTGACCAAGGGCTCAGGGTATGGTTCCTGACCCCTTTACTCCATGGTAAAGCTGTAACTTCTTTAGCAAAAATGCATGGCACTGACTGTTTTTATTATACTGCTGTAAAGACACTTGTTGGAACACCTGAAATGTATAGGAAAAAGTTGTGTGAGCATAGACGCAAGGCAGATGAAAATGTATGTGAATATGTTGCTGAACTGAGCACTTATTTTTATGTGAGTGGATGTCAGATCACCACCTTTGAAGGGCTGTCAGACCATTTGGTAAGGGAACAAGCCCTTATCACTTTGCCCGAGGACATGAAGATCTGATTAGCTGATAGACAGTGTGCTACTTCAGAGGATTTGGGGAAGAAGGGAGACCTATACCTAGCAAGCAGGGCAGCCCTGCACAGGAAAGGGACCTCCAGTACTGCTCATGGGACTAATGGAACCCATGGTGGGCAGCACAGACTGCCCCAACAGAATCCACCAGTAGCAGGGGAAGCCACTAGTCCAGGTACACATCCAGAAGCTAGGGTTAAATGTTTTGAATGCAACCAGTGGGGCCATGTGGCATACCAATGTTCACAGAGGCAAGGTGAGGAACAAAAAGTGAAAGAGCCAGTAAGTAGGAAAGACAAAATGCCAATAGTAGGTTGTCTTGGGACAACAAGGGTACTAAACTACCACCAGAGGTTATATCATATTGTAGTGAATGGCAAAGAGGCCATTGCTAAGAGAGACACAGCCTCTGATATAACAATTGTAAAGCCTGCACTGGTTACAGAGGAGCTCTACTTGCCTGGGCAGTCTACTCCAGTCAGGGCTTTAGGAAGAATCCCATTCCAAATACCTTTGGCTAGGGTTGACCTTGCTTGGGAGAGTGGAAAAGGAAGCCAGCAAGTAGGTGTGTTTGAGGATATACCTGCAGATGTCCTGATAGGGATTGATTTTGATAGTGCAGTACCCTGCACTTGTGCAGTTACACACAGTCAGGCTTGGAGACAAGCATGTAAGTCTGGTAGCCTGGGGGAGACCCAGACAGACTGCACACTTGCAGCCAGGACTGCTGAGGTGGTTACTTCAGGGAGGGAGCTGTTCTGTAGCAGTGAGACTGATGGTGAGCCACAGCTGCTTGTGTGTACTGATGGTCCCTTGGACAGAGTGACTGCAAAGGTAGAGGTGAGTAGTACCCAGGCTGACAGTGAGGCACCACTGTCAGAGAATGCCAGACTTCCTGTGGAAGGGGTACTGGGAAGGGTTACAAGGAGAGGCTTGAGACAAGCTCAGCTCTCAGACCCTACATTGCAAGGCCTGAGGCAGGTAGCTAAGGAGGCACCTGATTCTCAAGGGAAGGAGGAATCTGTATACTGGAACAAAGGGTTAATGTACAGAGAGTGGACCCCTGAGGGAGGGCTAGAAGGTGAGAGAGAACAGCAGTTGGTAGTGCCTAGAGCTTACCATCTGGCGCTTCTAACCATAGCCCATGATATTCCCTTTGCAGGTCATATGGACATAAAACATAGAAAGAGGCATATTATGCAAAACGTCTATTGGCCTGGAATTTCCAGAGATGGAACAGGGTACTGCAGGACCTGTGAGCAGTGCCAAAAGGTAGGCAAGGCAGGAGACAAGGTGAGAGCTCCTTTGATGCCTTTGCCTGTGATTGAGGAGCCATTTCAGAGGATACCTATGGATATTGTGGGTCCTCTGAGTACCCCAAGTTCCACAGGGAAAAAGTATATCCTAGTGATTGCAGATTATGGTACATGATACCCTGAGGCAGTGGCTTTGTCCTCCATTGAGGTAGAGAAGGTGGCAAATGCTTTGCTAGAGATTTTCAGCAGGGTAGGTTTCCCAAAGGAAATACTGTCTGACAGTGGTGCCAATTTTATGTCAGACCTGCTGGCTTGTCTGTGGAAGTCCTGTGGGGTGAGGCACATAAAGACCACCCCCTACCATCCCCAGACTAATGGTCTTGCTGAGAGGTTAAACTCTACAATCAAGTCTATGCTACGGGCATTTGAAGATCAGTTTAAGAGGGAGTGGGACAAATATTCGCCCCATCTGTTGTTTGCTTACAGAGAGGTTCCCCAGGAATCCACAGGTTTTTCACCCTTTGAGTTGCTGTATCGGCATAGGGTGAGGGGACCTCTAGATTTAATTTGAGATGAGTGGGAAGGTGAGTGTGAGTCTCACAAGGAGTCTGTTGTGGCATATTTCCTGAACCTCAGGACAAGGCTCAGGGAACTCATGGGCCTGGCCCAGGCGAACCTGGTAGAACCCCAACAACAGAAAAAGGTGTGGTATGACAGGAATGCTCGAGCTAGAGAGTATGCTGTAGGACAGCAGGTGATGGTTCTCATTCCTGTCAGAGACAAGTTGCAAGCAGCTTGGGAGGAACCCTATAAGGTTGTAAGAAAGGTAAGTGATGTTAACTAGATGGTGAAAGTGCTAGGCAGAAGGCAGGGGCACAAATTGTACCATGTTAACATGATGAAACCTTACTATGATAGGGAGGCCCTTGTGCTGAGCATTTGCAGTGGATTGCAGGAGGAGTCTGAGAGAGAACTTGTGACTGATCTCCTCAGTGAGGCTTGGGCTGACACCTCAGTGGAAGGGGTAGCAATGTCACAGCAGCTATCTCCTACCCAGGTTCTAGAAATCCGAGCAGTGTTGCAGGAGTTTGGGGGCATGTTTACCGGGAAACCAGGAAGCACCCACATTGTGCAGCACCAGGTGGATACAGGAACCCAAAGGCCTATCAGGCAGGCCCCTTATAGGGTGCCTGAGAGAGTCAAACAGACTCTGAGGAAAGAGGTACAGGAGATGTTGGAACTAGGGGTGATTCAGGAGTCCAACAGTCCCTGGGCCTCCCCAGTGGTACTGGTGCCAAAGAAGGATGGCAGTCCCAGGTTCTGTGTGGATTACAGGAAATTAAATAGTCACACAGAGGCAGATGCTTACCCCATACCTAGGACAGATGAGGCCCTAGAGCAGCTGAGTGAGGCTAAGTATCTTACAACCATTGATCTTACCAAGGGTTACTGGCAGGTGGCTTTGCCTCCCAGTGCTAGAGAGAAGTCAGCCTTTGTGACTCCTTTTAGCTTGTATGAGTTCACAAAGATGCCCTTTGGGAGGAAGAATGCCCCAGCAACTTTCCAGAGGCTGGTAGATCATATCTTAGCAGGAGCAGGAGGGTTTGCCCTTGCTTACATGGGTGATATTGCTATCTATAGCCATTCCTGGCAAGAGCACCTTCAGCATGTCAGGGAGGTGCTGGGCAGACTACAGAGGGCTGGGTTGACCATTAAGCCGAGCAAATGGCAGGTGGGTATATCAGAGGTTGCCTACCTAGGACAGAGTGGGGAGTGGTAAGATAAGGCCAGTACCTGCCAAAGTGGAGGCCATTCAGGCAAGGGACAGCAGGGTACAACAGAAGGTTTGTCCCTAGTTATAGTACCATAGCTGCTCTCCTCACAGACCTGACAAGGAAGAACAGGCCAGATAAGGTAGTGTGGACCCCAGCATGTGAGCAGGCATTTCAGAAGCTTAAGGAAGCTTTGGGAGGACCCCCTTTGTTAGCCAATCCAGACTATAGCAAATAATTTGTTGTACAGGTGTATGCTTCAAACTATGGGGTGGGGGCTGTACTTAGCTAGATTTCTTCAGAGGGAGAAGAGCACCCAGTGGTTTATCTCAGTCGTAGGCTCCAACCCAGGGAGGAATGCTATGCAGCAGTAGAAAAGGAATGTCTAGCCATAGTGTGAGCACTACAAAAACTTCAGCCTTATCTGTATGGAAGAAAATTCACAGTGATGACAGAACACAACCCTCTAACATGGTTAAACAGAGCCAGTCAGCAAAATGCCAAGTTGCTAAGATGGAGCCTGGGGTTGCAAGCATATGATATGTCAGTGCAGCACCACAGTGGGATTAGCAATGCCAATGCAGATGGGCTCTTAAGACAGGGAATGGGGTGAGGTACACCCAGATAGACCTGACACTCTCAAGTGATGTTTCTCAAGGGGCACTTGAAAAACTTGCTTAAGTTCCCCGGGGGGGGGGGGAGATTGGAGGAAGATGGGCGAAGGCTGCCAGCCTTGTCAAATAGAATAATTCTATCAACTGTATAAATAAATGTAAAACAAAGGCTTGTGTTTTTAAATGAAAGAAAACACTGTAAAATGTGAACTTCAAGATTGTTGCAACATTGCCATCTTCTGTAAGGAAAACCAAGCCAAGCATTTCAAATGTGTCTTTTGAAGTTGGAAAGATAATATGAATACCTTTGCTGTTTTACAAGTCGGCTCCAGTGGGTCTGGATGAAGGTTTCATGCCCATTGTTTTAAGGTTAAAGTTAAGGGTCAGAATTTACATGTGGTAGGTGCTTTATTGCTCTGGTTTCTGCTAAAGTGTATATGTGAAATGCCTTGTATTGCTGTAGTTTCCTGAGCAGGTGTTAGCTTGCTAAATAATACAGTTTGTGGCCTGAAAAAAACTAAGTGTCAAAATGATGTAATTTGGGAGGGCCTCAGCAAAGCTGTTGGTTAGTGTCTAAAAACTAATGTTCAGTGAGAGACTGTAAGCATTTTGATCTTTGACATCTAACCCAGCACTGCTTGCTCTTTATGTATGCAAGTAAGATAATAGCGTTGTGATTTCTCTTAGGAATAGTTAAACTTAGTAGAAAGTCAGACTAAGTATTTTTCTTTGAAATCAGATCTTTCCTACTGTATTGTTTTAAGTTTCTATGTGATCTCTGAACTCATAGATATCTCTGTGGTGTAGTAGTATTGTCTTGTGTTTTAATTATTTATTATTAAATATTTTAAAAACCTTTACCTGTGGCTGGTTTGTATAGAGAAGTAGGCTCTAGAGTACATTGCATATATCTAAAGTTCATTGTAATAGCCCACTCTAAAATAAGCCTTAGACTGAATAGTCACATTACCAATTGGATAATAATATTGCACAGTAATAATTGGACACCCTTTTAAGGGCCTTTTAGTAGCTGCTAATATTAGCTGGTGGTGCCAGAAATTATTACTGTATGGCCTGGGCAAAGGGGCACAGCTAGATAATCTGTCTCAGCCTTTCCCAGGAGTGTCTGTGAAGTTGTATAAATGCTTATCTCAAAGTGTGTGTGTGTTGTGTCAGCTACCTGGGCAGGGACATGAAGCACTGGTTGGACAGAGGGGCTACTGGAGGATAGCTTGTCAGCTAGGCTGAGATCTGGACCCTATCCTCAGAGAATGGACAACTCAACCTTTATATAATATATATATATATATATATATATATATATATATATATATACATACACACACACACACACACACACATATATATATATATATATTAGATAGATATACACACACACATAACAATTCACTTAAGTCTGACACAATCATCAGGAAGTCAAGTACCCATGAGCTGTCTTTGACTAATATGTCTCTTGACAGTTAGAAAATCCTTCTGTGTAGCATGACTTAATTTTTTTACATCTCTTCAAGAGCAAGATAAGTTATATCCCTACTTTATTTCTGCCTTACTAGACTTCACATTGAATAAAGAGCCTCCTTTTGGCAAGTAACCTATTAAGCACCTAAATCAGCCGTCCTAAATGGACCTTAACCTTCCTTCACTAAAACAATATCAGTTCTCAGTACCTTTAGCTGCTCTAACAGACAAAAATTCCCACCCATCTACTCAATGCTGCACAAATTCCTGAACTGTGACCTCTGCTTGGACTTCCATGCTAAGGATGACCCACATAATGAACTTCACCTAATAAAGCAGTTAGCTACCCCAGAAACCTAAACCTATATGGCCACATGGGTGATGTTAAACAGTGTGAATTGTGCCTAACCCAACATATCCCTTATTTCTAGAGTAGGTGGACCATTACAGATCAAGGAGACTACTTCCCTGGCCACATTTAAAACCAGACTGGATAGATGGATGATTGCAAAATTTCACATATGTGTGGAAAATGCACTTGATGGGAGATTATGCTAATACCAGTTTCTCACCAGTATTGGTTAATGTGGACAAGCTTCTCTATGGCCTCCCTGTCTGTAAGTTTTCTAAGAACCTAGAAAGCTAAGAAGCTTAAATAGTTAAATGGCTAATACATTACAAAGTATGAATTCAGTGTACCTCAGTCTGATCTGTGCATGGTAAATGTACTAGCTGCAAAATTTATTTTAGTAGACATTTATTCTTGAACACAGTACAATAAACTGTTCCTCACAGTGAGACATTACACAAAGCAAGAAAAATGCCCCGTAAATGAAAGTACCTCTTGACAAAGTCTGTGGCGGCCGTTTTTCCTTCTTGATGGCCATTGCTAGATTGGATGATATTGCAATCAATAGAACAGACAGGGCTAAAGTTGAATGCAACATTTTTTATCCCCTGATGTCACCTTGGATGTCTCAGAATTTCTGCATATAAGAAGTAAAAAAAAATAATATTATTTAAAGATTTACATGCTATAAGTGCATTCCATATTATAATTTATTTATTATTATGACCCCAAAGAAAAATGTTATGCCTACATAATTCTTTTCATTTGCTCTTCCTCATCACACTTTCTCTTGCTAGCATGCATCACCATTTAAATGAGAGCTCCTTAAGAGAATGTGGCATTCCTCGAAACACAACTGCCTGAAACTGACAGCCAGTGTGCTGTCCAAACTCTCATAATATATATAAATTTGTACTTGTGATTGTACAGTAACTGAGTAAATACATCAGAATATTAAACTTCAACACCCCATGTGGACAGTCCCATACCACCTTACTTTGTTATTCTAACTCTGAAGTTACTATACATCTAAGAAACAGTGATTACTAGTAAACATAATAGAGTCCTGTCTTGTTCTTTCACTGGGATGTTGCCATTTTGGAGACCTTACAAAGCAATACATATTATGAAGCATGTACAAAAATGTAAAGGATCAAATACCTCATGTATGCTAGAGCACCTGTGATGTGAGGAATCATCTTGAGCAACTGATTTTAGATCTCAAATGAATACTCAGTTAACTATAAAATTAACACTGAACATTCTGGATTTTAAGACTTCATGTAGTACAATGGCAAATTATAGCTCTCAACCTCTTAGCACAAATAGTCTGGACAAAGCCAAAATGAATGGGGGGACACAGCCCCAAAAATAGGGACACATTTTAAATGATGCTCTTATAAACTTAGAAAGTAGCTAGAATAAAAGGTCTTGTTTTGCCATGCATTTTCTGAAGGATATCAAGTCTGAAAGTCAAATGCCTGTCATTATTTAATGAATTCAGTCTTCACTGATTTGCCACAAAAATCCAGAAAATTACAAATTTTGTGAGGAAAAGACCAAAAATATGAGACAAAAATCTGGACATTCTGCAAAAATCTGGACAGTTTATAGGTATGTGGCAAATTCTTATATTTTAAAAGATATGTTTATTTGTAAAAAAATGCATCAGTGCACACATTCATATATTAAAGCTACTAACACATTTTTATTCATGCCATTAAACCTTCCATAAGTGCAGTCAGAACACTCAAACATCAACTGTTAAAACATGGACCACAAAACACTGACAATGCAAATGCCAACACTCTACTACACATGTCAAGCTATCACCACTGCACATATAAAATTAAAACAAAACCAAAAAAAATCATTTTTTTTACAGGGGAGAAAGCCCCCTGTATCCCCATGCTTATTATATAGATGAACTCCAAGATTGCACAATATTCGAGAAAGGGCATATTCCCCAACCTGAAGAATTATGTGAACTCATACAGCCGACTCACTGCTCAGGCGTCCAAATTTTGTTGACTAAGCATATGTTGACCAAAGTTAATGCTGATAAAATCTGACATATCCAAAACCAAAAAAACACAAGTGACCAGGGAGAAATCTCCCAGAGTACCATTTGAAAAAATAAATAACCACAAGAAAAATGCTCACTACAGACTTCTTTACACTTCTGAGAATCCACAGTAAAAAGGGGAAAATAATTGCTTCTCAGTACTTTAGCAGTTTTATACATCTTTCTTCACATTGTAGAATTTTTATAAAGAATATTTTTCATGGGAGAATTCCACTCTACTGCATGTGAAAATCTTAATGAAATTCATTTAACATTTAAACAAAGACAATGGGCTTTGAAGTAAAGCATATAAAAATAGTAATTCAGTTTGCTTTTGTGGTATGTATAGAAACACACCACTCATAAAAGATTGAAGCTGCATCATAAAACAGACATTTCAAGCAGTTCTAGTACTTATAATTATAGTATAGATGAATACCTAACAGTTAGTGACTCTGTTATTAACTACATACAGTAGAAATAACTGAAAAACAATTGTCTTTTATAAACTCAATCTGAGAAACCATCTTGTGGTAAAGAAATCCAGAAATGAGACAATGTGATATATGGGACTTGCAATAACACTGAAGCAGTGAATATCAAGACTATGACTTCCATTTCACAATACTCATTAATTATGTTATACAGCCAGGAATGTAACTTCGGCTTTTATATAAAATGTAAGTATTGTGTAGCAATGAGAGGTGGCATTGTACGTCATTCTAATTCGTTATCTGGAACCTCAATGCAAATGTTTACCAAGTAAGCTCCTAGGCCAGAATAAAGTCGCAGAGGTGAGAGCTACAAGGCGTGTTATAGAACAGGAGTTAAAATATCATGCATGCTTTCAGTCCGTCTAATTTCACTTACAAAACAGGGGGATCTGTGTAGAACTTTTAAAGTGACCAGCTTTAGAATGTTGCTCAAAGGGTATAGTCCTTAACTTTCTTATTTTCACTAAGCAGAATTTTCTCTTATTTTGCACACATAATATTTTTGTTATGAATGCATGTAAAGCTGCATGAGTTTAGAATGCACTGCCTAGAGATTACACTGTTGTAGTATACTTGCCCATAACAGCAACAATAGCATACATATCAGTATAATAAACACACACAAGTAGAATATTCCTTTATTTGCTGCTCAGGCCAAATACACACAATCACTTTGTGCGTTGGTTCACTGTAACTAACAGGGCTACACTTCCATTAGGTACCTTAATATTGAAAATTCTACAACTATTTCTCACCTCTTGAAGAAAATTCTCACTCAGAAAACAAAACTATGATGACATACTGATACTGTCCAAGACCATATTCAAACAAGCCATGCGTGAACCTTTTCCAGAACAGGTCTGGCTCTCTGAAATAATATTTCAAAGTCAATAAGTTAGAAAATGTTAAGAAAGCCCAGAAAGAACACCCCTATAAAGATGCCAAATGTTATTGCTTCTGATACACTGTCTAATGGTACCCTCTTTATTGCAAGCCATTTGCATGGAAATATTTGATGTTATGTTGTCCCCATCTTGCCTTCCTTCTTGTTGGTTGGGTTCAGACCTACCATATTCTAAAGCGCAAGAGCTTCCACTGGCTTGAGGCTAGACCTTATCCCATCATGCCTAGCGCTAGTTACCTAGATCTCATTTGCCGCTTGAAGCTTCGAGATTGCTGGAGACTGGCTCAGGCTAAGTTTTTGATTTTTCTTATTATATTCTCTACTAAAATGTTAAAATCTTTAAGGAAGTTTTTTTCTGTAGATCAGTAGTAGCTGTTCTAGGATCCCTATCTCCATTTTCGGTTGTTGTTATTGTGGTTCAGGCTGTTTTTTTCCTTCAGGCCTATTGACCTCCCTTACGAATCCATTTTTAGTTAGAGGATTCACCCTTGCTTTTGGCCAGCTTTCAGTTAGAGGGGTTCCCCTTATTCCCTCCATCTCCCTTTTCTTGTTAAGGAGTTAGCCATTTAAGTTAGAGGCTCTTTGTTTGGGGCAGTTGTCATTTAACTTAGAGGCTCTCCCTTTTCTGTTATCTTCCATTACCTTCCATTTCTTTCCATGTAAAAAAAAAAAAAGAAAATTTAGATATAGTGTTTTTGTGGTTGTTATTGTAGAGTGGTATACTTCTCCTATAGCTATAGTTTTGTTGTGCTTGTTGCTGTTTTGTGCTTGTCAACAATGTCAAAAAAAGTGGCCAAGGAATCCAAGCCTTCTGGATTCAAATAGTGTGGCTCTTGCTCCTAAAAAAATGTCCCTGACTGGCAGACATACTAGCTGTGTTGATTGCCTGGGAGCTGTGCATCTGCAGGACTCCAATGGAAGGGAATCAGGTAAAAAAAAATCAGAAAAATCCTCCAAACCAACATCTCCGTTGGTTCATACCTCAGAGCCGTCGAAGCAGCAAGACAAATGCTCCAGTTTGTCGGATCCAAAACATCTCAGGTCCAGCAAGACTTTATCTGCTGTGGTTCCATTAGTGTCCTCAGAACTGTCTAAGAGTCACAAAAGGACTAGATCTCCTTCTTTGGAACCAGTGCGGTCTACTCCACAGTCACCGCTTCTCCAGTCTGTGGCGGGCAGTCACCGATCATCCACCCACTCCTCTCAGTCATCCAGGAGTTTTTCAGACAATGATGTGGAGAGGGTGGTGAAGAGGCTACTCAAGACACTGGCTCTCACCAAAATCTTATTGAGCCCAGCCCGTATGGATGTGGAGCCAACTACTCTACCCCCCGGATCATCTATTCCTCCTTCGAATCACCTGAGCTCTGCACCGGAGTGCATGGAAGTCATTGTGGTGGAACCATCAGTTCCGAAAACCTCCGGTCTCTCAGTTCCGACATCCACTCCAATCTCCTCGATACCTCCTTCTATCGAGGGATCTGGGAGCTGACAATCCCTCGTCAGCTCCGAGGGGGGGGGTGGCATCAGACCCTTGTCCAACCCCACTCTCTCTCTTGGAGCTTTGGCGCAGGTGAGCTCAGCTCCCACATCGGCCTCTGAGCCATCGCCCTCAGTGTGGGAGAGGTCTCTCAACTCTTCAGAGCCAGGGACCCTCTCAGGATGGGATCATGGTGCCTTTGAGGTGATGAGGCATGTGCTGTCCTCTCAGACAGCTCCTTCCCCAGATTCAGTTACTCAGTCCCCTACGGAGCCAGTGTCTTCCCTCTCACCACCCCTCCATTCTTAGCATAGGGAGCCAATGCCCCAGGATGCCCCACTGGGTGTCCCCCCATCTTCTAAAACCTCCCCAGGAGCATCCCCCTGATGAGGTCTCTCAGAAGTGGACATGTAAGAGAAAGCATGTGGACTCCCCTGAGTCCCTGACATCGGATATGGACTTTGAGGACTCAGATGGGTCCCCAAGGTCACCCGCTGAGGATGTCTCATTCTTGGACATTCTGGAAATCCTCAAACAGAGGGGTGGCTGAAGGTCCCTTTCCCCTTCTGAAGACTCATTCAGTTCCTGGCCCTCCACCTCTTGGGTGTCTCCACCCTTTGACCCACTGATAGGGGCAGTAAGTCAAAAGGCGTGGAGCTCACCAGAATCGATGGAACCAGTTCCGCAGAGGCCCAATAAGTTCATAACTGCACCAGATGAAAAACCTTTCCTGACCAAGGACATGCCAGTTGATGCTATGGTGGTGGCAGCCACTAAGAAGGAATTAGCAGAGACCTCTACTTATGTCCATCTGCTGAACAAAGAGTCCCATACGATGGACAGAAACGGGAAGCATGTCTTTTCTTCAGCGGCCTTTACTCTTAGGTCTCTGAATTATTTATCCCATTTCACCCATCTTCAGAGGGATCTCCTGAAAGAGCTAGGAGATACCCTACAGGATCCTACAGCTGCAGGAGCTGCAGATAGAACTGCTTCTCAGCTTGCAACCTTATCTTCAGTAGTTAACTCCTCCATGCAGCTTATTTCCTATGCAGCCAATTGAGTGATCAGGGCTGCAGGCACAGATGTCACCTTACGGAGACCTTCCTGCTTATGCCTCTGCAGAGCCCTTCAAGTCCTCCTTTACCAACTCCCCTTTTGATGGCTCGTCATTGTTCAGGCCTAAGGTAAAAAAGACACTCTAATCAGATATGAGCAGGATGGAAAGACTCTCTCTGCTGTGGGAGTACATTTTTCTGCACCTTCTAGACCTTATCCAAAAGGCCAAAAAGGTGGAAAATGTGGTTCCAGAAATCCCAGGGAGTTTTGCCTGATGCACGTGGTGATTTTTCCCCCTTGGGCAGAGGGTGGAATAATTATGGGAGACACCGCCCTCGCGGCAGAGGGGTTTGCAGAGTCAGGGCAACAGAAATATGTTCTCTGGTAGGCCCTTCCAGTGCTCCTGAAAGGACCTCCTGTCCACCTCTGGAGGCAGTCAGGGGAAGATTGTCACTGTACCCAGAAGCCTGGCAAAATACCACAAAAGACACATAGGTACAGTCAGTAATATCCAGGGGATACAGTATTCCTATCTCCATGCCACCTCTTTCCAGGAAATAAAAATCCATCCCAGATGTGCCACCCTATCTAAGGGAACAAGCAACTCTAGAAGTTCAAAAGTTGCTAAGAAAAAAAGAGTCATCCAAGAAGTCCCTGCAGACCAAATTGGGTACGGAACTTACTAAAGGGTCTTTTTAGTAGCAAAGAAAACAGGGGACTGGAGGCCCATTTTGGACCTCAGCAGACTCAAGAAGTCTGTCAAGAAGACAAAGTTCTGGATGGTGGCACTGCAGTCCATACTTCCCTTCCTGGGAAAGAACAATTGGATGTGCTTCATCGATTTCCAGGATGCATACTACCATATCAAGATGGACAGGCCATCCAGGAGATTTCTGCGCTTCTGGCTAGGAGCCAGAAACTACCAGTTCAGAGCTCTGCCCTTTGGCCTCACCACAGCCCCCAGGGTGTTCACCAAATGCATGGCAGTAGTCACAGCTCATCTGAGGCATCTAGGATTCCGGGTGTTTCCATATCTGGATGACTGGCTCCTTACTGCCATCACAAGCATTGACTAACTGAGACAAGGAAGACCACAATCCACCTCTGCTCTCAGCTAGGCATCACTATAAACTACAAAAAGTCTGCCTTGTTGCCCTGTCAATATATTACATTTATAGGAGCAGATCTAGATACCAAAGATATGATAGCAAAATTGCCTCATGAGATGGTATCGACCACTTGACACCAGGTTGCAATTTTAATTGGGAGGAAAAAGACTCAAGCAAGATTTGTTCTGAAAGTCATGGGGTCAATGGCGACAGCAATAATGCTAGTTCCCTTGGTGCGCTTCCACATGAGGTTATTGCAGTGGCTCCTGTTTGCTCAATGGTCCATGCGAGATATACCCATGTCCCACAAAATTCTCATCATGGAGACCTGCAAGAAGGACCTAAAATGGTGGCTTCAGTTCACCTAGCTGATAAGCAAATAATTCATCCTCCCCCAACCAGTGACCACAGTGACCATAGACGGTTCCCAGGTAGGGTGGGGGGGGGCATTATCTGGGACAGACTCTTCATGGGACTTGGCAACAACATGAGTAACACTTGCACATAAACATCCTCAAGGTGAGAGCGGTGCTCCTGGCATTGCAAGCACTTCACAGCTCTCTCCCCATGGGGATGATTGCAATTTAGATGGACAACATGTCAGTGGTATGGTACATCAACAAGCAAAGCAGAACCAGATCCTACCCCTTGTGTTGAGAGGCTCTAAGAGTATGGCAATGGGTGATGTCTTCCCAACGCTTTCTGATTGCAATGCGCATTCTGGGGAAATCCAACTTGATAGCGGACAAGCTAAGCAGGGCTATACTTATGCCTCATGAATGGTCCCTGAAACAGGATATTGTGAACCACATGTTTTGCAAGTGGGGCCAGCCTTGCTGTTATCTTTGCCACATACATCAATGCCAAATGCAGCAGCTATTTCACCCTAGTCCCCCCACTGGGGCAATCATGCAGGGATGCACTTGTTCATGATTGGCCCCCGGGACTTCTGTATGCTTTTCCCCCATTCCCTCAGATACCCAAACCTCTTCAGAAAGCAAAATCAGTGGGTTTCAAGCTAATTCTCATTGCCCCCTACTGGCCTCATCAAATCTGGTTCCTTTTTCTATGGCCCCATCTTCAGGAGGAGCCTTGCATTCTGGACCTAGTTCTGGATCTGCTAATGCATCATTTGGGCACACTCCATCCTTCCTTACAGACCCTCAAGCTGACAGCTTGGTTCCTCCACTTCCCGTCTTAGCCAGGCTTCCTGACATCTCCCTGGCAGTACAGCATATTCTAATATCCTCTCACAAATCCTCTGAGAAAACTCTATACTAGAAAATGGAAACAGTTCTCTTGTTGGGCAGACAAAAATAATATTGATCCTTTTACTGCACCTATTTCAAAGATCCTAGAATTCCTCTCAGAAACTTTTAACCAAGGAGCGACAACAGCAACTATCCAAGATCAATTGGCTGCCATTTCCAACTTTCATGTGGAAGAAATTGGTTCCAGTGTTACGTCTTACAGGCTATGCAAAGTTTTTCTGAGGGGTGCTATCCTTTTGAGACCCCCAATAAGAGAACCATAGGTTCATAGATGCATAGGTTGGTACTAGGTTATTGGCCCTAGGGCCTGTACAAGCCTAGTCATAACAATTCCCTGGCTATTTCTTCCCATACTATTTACTTCCCTGGACCACTGTCTAGCAGGGTGACTGATGTGATCCCCGGGGTGAACTTCCTTTCTCCCATCCAATCAAGGTTTCTTTTGAAGAGGGCCAAAGAGGTGCTCTGCTTGACATGTATGGGCAGTCTATTCCAGAGTCTGGGGAGTCTCTGGGTCAGGAACGTATCCCTCCAGCATGTTTTGTTTATTGTGATGACAAGATTTAGATCCCTGGAGCATGTGGCTCTGAGGGATTGGGATTTCTTCAAGTGTAGCATGTCCAGCAGCTCTGGGTTTGACATGGCCTTGTATGTTAAACAGAGATCACCTCAGAGTAGATGACATGCGACTGAGTATAGCTGGAGTTTTTTTAAGGTGGTCAGCATAGGGCATCTGCTTTAGGCCTGTGATTCTTTTAGTGAGGTATTTTTGTGGCCTTTCCAGTTGTTGCAGATGTCTTGAGAGGTACATACAAAATGGGGCATTGTATTCTATAATGGGTCTAATGAGGTGTGACTACAGTGGGACAATGACTTCCTTTTTTTCTGGATGAAAAGCCCTTAGTGATGAGGTGTGCCACATAGAAGGATTTCCTGACTGTTGTGGCGATGTGGTTATTGAAGGTGAGACCACTGTCCATCTGTGTCCCTAAGTCTCATCACACTTTCGGTGTTTAGTGTACTGCCACCTATGTGATAATTCACGGGTACATGTTTTTCCCAAAGGGGATAACTGTACATTTCTTGGCATTGAGCTTGAGCCCATGGCTCTGGCACCAAGCATGTGTTTCTGTAAGGCCCTTTTGTAGACTATCCACATCATTTGGGGATTCAATAATGGCTCCCAGTTTGCAGTCATCTGCAAACTTTGCTAGCCAGATTCCCTTAGTGTTGGCCTGTACTTCAGAGAAGTAGAATCACTTCCTTCTTGGGATCTAAATTTAGTCCTAACTGCCTTGATTCTTCCTCTGTTCGAACTGGCTAGTTCTTGTTCTCTAAAATTTTTGACTTGGAAAACAATGTTCATGATCGCCATTACCTAAGCTAGGAGGGTATCAGAATTACAATCTCTTTCCATTCATCCCCCTTATTTAATTTTTCACAAAGATAGAGTTTCTCAGAACCAACCCCTCCTTTCTACCAAAAGTTTGCTCAGAGTTCAATCTGAATCAAATCAATAGAACTATCTGTATTCTTTCCGAACCATGGCAACAAGGCATAGTATGAGCTCCACCAACTGGATGTTCATAGACAATTACATTTTTACTTGCACAGGACACAGGAATTCAGACAATCTGACCAATTGTTTGTATCCTTTGCAGAAAGCAAAAAGGAACTTTAGACTCAGAAGTAACTTTATCAAAATGGCTTTCAGACACCATTACTTACTTCTATAGCTCTCAGAACAAACAACTGCCAGGAAAAATTCTAGGACACTCAACTAGGGTCTTGTCTACCTCTACTGCCTTTCAGGCCAGACTGCCTTTAGTCTCAATTTGTGCGGCAGCTACGTGGGTTAACCCCCATACCTTCATCACTCATTACAAAGTAGATGTAGCCTCCCAGAACAGGGCATCCTTTGGTTCCACGGTCCTAAAAAGAGTCTATTCCATTAAGCCACCAAAGAAGAAGGTGCTGGGGATGTGGTCCCAACCAACAAGAAGGAAGGTGAGATAGGGACAACATAACAAAGAAGTTATGTACTCACCATAACATTCCATGTTTGTTGTCTTTGATCTCGCTTTCCTTCTTGTATCCCACCCTTCTTCCCCCTCCTGAAGGATCGAGAGGAATTATCCATCTTTGGTTATATAAGCCTTGATTCCCTTCCTGCCTTATGAGTTGGGTAGAATAAGAGTTTTCTACTTATGGCTTGGTAGTTTTCTTATATATGTATGTATATATACATATATATTTTTATATATGCCTATAGTTTATATCTGCATATTGTAGTCTGGTGTTATGGGTTATCACAAACAAGATCTGGGTAACTAGTGCTAGGCACGATGGGATAGGGTCTAGCCTCGAGCCAGTGGAAGCTCTTAGAATACAGCAGAGTTGGAGTCGAGGATCAACTCCAATCCCAACCAACAAGAAGAAAGGCGAGATCAAGGACAACAAACATGGAATGTTATGATGAGTACATAACTTCTTTTTCTGTGTAAAAATATTAGTATGAAATATATGTAATGCCTTACTGTAATGCACATATTAGGCATGCCTCACTTAAGATTGTGACTAACTATATTACTAAATTGAAACGTCTGCATTTTTAACATACACTGTATGCATGTACACATCTACATTACTGTAAATAGGTATTTTCTTATAGGTTCATAGGTAGGTACTAGGTTATTGCCCCAAGGGCCTATGTAAGCCTAGCCAACAAGGTTCCCTGGCTTATGCCACCCAAGACAGTTAATTTCCTGTGCTCCTGTCAAGCAGGGCCACAGAAGTGATCCCCAGGGTGTATTTCCTTTTTCCCTTTCACTCATCAAGATTTTTCTTGAAGAGTGCTAATTAGGAACTTTGCTTGACATAGATGGGAAGCTTGTTCCAGAGTATAGGAAATCTCTGGGACAGGAATCTATCCCTCTACCCTGTCCTGTTTATTGTGGTGACAAGCTTTAGGTCCCTAGAGCATGTAGCTCTGAGGGATTGGGATTTCTTCAGGTGTAGCATGTCCAATAGCTCAGGGTTTAACATAGCTTTATATGTTAGGCAGAGATCTCCTCAGAGTAGGTGATATGCTACAGAATAAAGCTGGAGTTTTTTGAGACGGTCAGTGTAGGGCATCTGTTTGAAGCCAGTAATCCTCTTTGTGAGGTACTTCTGTGGCCTTTCCTGCTGCTGCAGATGTCTTGTGAGGTACATTCCAAAAGGGGTGTTGTACTCTATAATGGGTCTTTAGAGGGGAACAATGACCTTTTTTTTTCCTGGATGAGAACCCTTTTGTGATGAGGTGTGCCACATAGAAGGATTTCCTGACTACTGTGGTGATGTGATTATCAAAGGAGAGACTACTGTCCACCTGGGTCCCAAGGTCTCTTATCACACATTTGGTGTTAAGTAGACTGCAGTTTATGTGGTAGTTCATGAGTACAGAGTTTTTAACCAAAGGGGATGACAATGCACTTTTTGGCATTGAGCTGGAGGCCATGGCTCTGACACCAGGCATCTGTCTCAGTGAGACCCTTCTGTAGGATGTCCACATCATTTGGGGACTCTACTATGGCTCCTAGTTTGCAGTCATCTGTGAACTTCATTAGCCAGAGGCCTTCTGTGTTAGCCTGTACTTCAGAGAAGTAGATGCCAAACAGGAGAGGTCCCAGGACTGAACCCTGTGGTATTCCACTTGTCACTGGTTTGAAGTCAGATTTGGAGTATACATTTTATGTCCAGGTCATGACTGAAAAGGGTTAGATGACCAGTTAATTTACCTGGTAAACAAACTGACAAAAATAAATACATACATAAATACCAGACAGTGGAGAGTACCACAAACATACACCTGCAAATACATATATTTATTTATTTATTACCTACACATTACAATTTAGTCTCAAAAAGGAGCTACATACTGCTTCCACAGACACTTACTGCTGTTGAAAACAAGGAGAAAAGGACATTTATTTATTTATTTATTTATTGACATTTGTTAACCGGGTTAGTCCAACTGGGATTTTGTCCCATTTTCAGGGGAGACCCGAGGAGAAAAGCTCCAGATAGTACAATAAAACATTACAGTAGCAGACAAGCACAGCAAACAGAATAGAAATAAAACTAGCATTACAGTAATAAACAATAGAAAAACAACACTGACAACAGTTAAATGACAGCAAAAACA
The DNA here is from genome assembly GCF_019279795.1 of Protopterus annectens. NCBI lineage: Eukaryota > Metazoa > Chordata > Ceratodontiformes > Protopteridae > Protopterus > Protopterus annectens. Next base: position 259,383,047 of record NC_056731.1, on the reverse strand, counting down.
TTTTTTTATCTCAAGATACTAAGTAACTGTACTAGTGAGGCAGAGTGTTACAAGGATCAACTGAGAGTGATTCCAATGTGGGGGAGGAGAGAACTATGTAGGGTCATAGCAGGGGCAGATTCTGGAATTGAGTAAATGTGTCTTGAGTTTCTTTTTAAATAGTGGGGTGTGAGAGATTGAGCGTATGCCAAGGGGAATTTTGTTCCAGGCTTGGGCCACAGAGTGTTTGTAGAGTAGCTTACCTACTGACTTATTTGGGTAGTAAATATCAAGCAGTTGTTGATTAGAGGTGCAGAGGGGTCTAGATGGGGTGTACACAGAGACAAAGAGGGATAAAGATGGACAGTAGGATGGTTTAAAGAGTATAGAGTGCAGCATATGAAATTGGTAGAGATGTAGTAGTTGTGGGAGTTCTAGCCATTGTAGAGACTTTAAAGCAACACAGTAGTGTGTGTTGTTTGGGGAGTTAGTGATGAATCTGGTTATTTTGTGGTAGGATTGTTGGAGTTTGTTCAGAGTAGTTTTTTGGATATTTGTGAGAACTGGAGCGGCATAGAGGAGAGAGGGGAGGAGAAGTGCTTGTCCTAGGGTGAGTCTAGCCTCGGGACTGAGGTATTTTTTGTTTCGGTATAACAGACCTAGTTTCTGATGTGTTTTCTTTATGCATTGCTGTATGTGTTGATTGAATTTTAGTTCATCATCGATGACCCCTAGGAGTTTGGTATAGGTGTTAGGTTGGATAGCTGTGTTATTACAAGACTTAATGACAAAGGAGAATTTATGATGAGTAAGAGAGTGGGGCAGAAAGAGTAAGAGTTTGGTTTTTGTGGGATTGAGGACCAGTAAGTTTTCTGAAAGCCATTGTTCAGTGGAAAGTAGAGCTGTTTGGGTTAGGGAGTGTAGGTCAGAGATGTTGTTGGCTGTAGAAATGATTGTGGAGTTGTCTGCGTATTGTATGAGAGAAGACTGATAGCATGAGGTGAAAAGATCATTGGTGAAGATGTTGAATAAGAGGAGACCCAAGATAGAACCTTGTGGAACACCAGTAGAGATAGGCAAGAAAGGAGAGGGGGAAGAGAGCCATTTGACTGATTGTTTGTGTCCAGACAGATAGCTAGCGAACCAGCTGAGGGTGGAGGTGGAAAGGTGAAGATTAGCAAGTTTAGATAGAAGTAATGGATGAGACACTGTATTAAATGCTTTGGAAAGGTCAAGAAAGAGACAGGAAGTAAGTTTATTGTTGTCCAAAGATTCTGCAATGGTGTGAATAAAGGAGAGTAGAGCAATAGTTATGCTGCAAGAGGGGTGAAAGCCATGTTGAGTAGGGGTGAGTAAGTTTTGATTGAGAAGGTGATGGAAAAGCTAACTGTGGATACATTTTTCTAGTATCTTAGATAGTGGGGACAGAATGGCAATAGGTCGATAGTTTGAAGGGTCAGTGGAGTTATCTCCTTTATGGAGAGGTATAGTGTAGAAAGATTTCCAAAGGGTAGGAATAGTAGATTCTTGCATAGATCTATTTATTAATTTTGTCACTGGGTAGGAGATAGAGTCAGCTGCGAGTTTGAGGAAGGTAGGAGGTAATTTGTCAGTAGAGGGGGAGCAGGGTTTGTGTTTGAGCAGTAGAGATTTGATGTAGGAAATGGGAACAGGCTTAAAGGAAAAAGTAGTGTTGGGGTGGGTGTGCGGTTAAGTAAAGTGGAAGAGGTAGGTTGAGAGGGTAGGAGATTTTGGATGGAGGAGATAAAATGTGAATTCAGCAGGGTAGCGGTTTCCTCAGGAGTTGTGTTTGGGTAGGGTGAGGGGTTAGAGGGACTACCTGGGTAAAGGATGCTGTTGAGTGTTGTCCAAAATTTACAAAGATTTGAATTATATTTGTTCTGGCCTGAGCTATAGAATGACTTCTTGTCTATTATTGCCTGTTTTTTAGCAAGATTGCATAGTTGTTTGTATTTGAGAAGATGTGTTTGTTTAGATTTGATCCAGACTTTCCAGACACTGTCTCTTTGTTTCATGATGAACTTAGTTTATTTTGAAAGCCAGGGAGCATGATTGGATTTCACTCTAATCTTCCTGGAGGGGGCTAAGGAGTCCAGAGTATTCAGGAAAATGCTGTTAAAAAGTGTTAAATGTTACATTATTCAGTTATATGCGCCTCAGTGCAAGACAACATAGGATATTTAAAAGGAGTTTGATTTTGCTTTATTAACTTGAAGACCTGGAATCCCTGACCACAGCAGTTAATATTATTTATAGGTTACTACTAGGTTAACTGCCCTGCAGGACCATTTTAAGCCTAAAGAATAAACTGAAATTGATATCAAACTCTGTACCTTGTGTCTATGAGGTCAAGACCTTAACCATTATGCCAAACCAACTGCCTAATATTTTTAGCTCTTTGTAGGTTCTTAGATGTATATACTAGGTTAATGACCACCAGGGCCTTTATAAGGCTAGCCATGTATCCCTCAATGGTGGAAATCAGACCCTGTACCTTATGCCTGCCAAATAAACACAACCATTAAGCCATTCCCCAATTATTATTTTACTATAGCATATCTTTCTTCACCTTATTAACATGTTCATATTGGGGTGATCCCTAAAGTGCTACTGCTCAGGGTAACGTCTATGGAGCATTCATAGTATTCAAATAAACAAGTTGCAGACACCATCAAAACACTGCGTTGAATAGATTGCCCTTTACTGTTAATGAGCTGTTCCTGTCTGTAGTGCAGTGTTTCATTTCCTCAGCCATCATTTCTGTAGGTGTATGACTGAGTAAGTTGTTTAGACAGTGCTCCAGTGTTGCCCATGAAAAAACACTTGTCCAGTTGACTTAACTGGTTAACAAACTGACAACAAATAAACAAATAGACCAGATGTTACACTAACCCATTTTTCCAACAGAACCCTTAGTCCATGAGGTAATGCATTTTCCAGTATAACCTTTGAAATATATTGCCAGATAGACATTCAAAATTTATTGGAGACCATAAGCAACTATGAAAGTGCTTGTTCAGTACTCAAGGTAGAAATATGACCAGTATTGCCATATGTGTAGCACACTGAGCAGCATTCCACATATTCATAGAGGCAAAGCAGTAGACATCATCTTTTTGCCAAAAAATACCAGACATAAATGAGAATCATTCCAAAGGAGTTGCCACTGTTCAGCACAATAGTAGAAATCCAATTAAATAGCCTGGCTCCATGGCACAGGAAATAGAGTCCTGACTTTGACCCAGGTGACTGGAGTTAAATTAGCAGACCCAGCACTGGAAAAGTCACCTAACAAAGGGGAAGGGGTGAAGCAGCATATTCTGTCCGTCTCTCCTTGGGAGAGTGAGGGTTGTGAATGCTCATTGGGCACATTTGTGGTGCAGCCTCCCTGGTAGATACCAGACAGGCCACTATTTTTGCATTGGGAGGAGGAGGAGAAACTGTACCATGTGGAAGTGAGGTGACATGCTCCATCATCAGCACATTGCAAGGCCCTGCCCTGTACCTTACCAGGCATGTGTGGAGAGTCAGTGCATACACTAGAGAAAACACAAACAACCCTGACAGCTTTCTGAATAATGGACCCTCCCAGTCAACACTTGACCTTAACCCTACTGAAGGGAAGCAAATGGGCTGATTGGTTATGGAGGGGCTGATGATTAACAGGACATGAGAATAAAGACAAACAAACAGACAATAGATTCAAAAGTGTAATATTATCAGAAAACCAAACAGAGCATGAAACTTCACAGGTAAGATGCCAGTCCATGGAAAATACAAATATCAACAAAATTAAATCTAGTACTCTGCATCTTACATTAACCTTTTTAATACGCAATGCTTGTCTTTCTATTTAAATGGATCATGAGGTATAACTTAAGTACTTACTTAGCCTATATGAGAACTCATTTATTTCATCTAATCATGATTTAGGGCACAACTGGTCATTGTGGAGTGCGGTTCATAAAGAAGCTAGTATGAGATCTTAAATGTTGGACTTGTTTTTGTCACGATTCTTATTTTTAACATACACCAGCATTTCATCCATGGGGTCTCATACATATGCTGTCTTTCTGGTTCTCTAATTATCTAAGTTACATATTCATTTCAAATGCTTTTGTATATATGCAAAATTTAAATAGATTCAAACTATGGAACACTGAATAAATTAAACTGATAATCTTGCACGTAAAAAGAAATGCAAATTTTGTTGAAACATTGCTCTGGTCTACAACATGAATCAAGTGTTCAGAAAGTTCATATGTTAGACATTTATATTATTTTTTGAGAAAGATGGAAACTGTATGTCCTTAAAGAGAATTATATTGAAATCAGCCTTTGTGGGTGTCATTAATCAAAAACAGTCTAGATGATCATAATTAATCTTCTTACAGTCTTTATAAATTATGCTTCTTCATCCAGTTTACTCTATATGAAATGCTACATGCTGTAAACAGTAAATAACTTCAAGCTATGGAGAAAAATCAGCTGCACTGCAATACAGTTATTGATTTTTCTGGAATAATCAGCATCTTTGAAACCTTGCTGTGAAGATCCAACATTTAGCCTGTTATAAGAGTTACTTATACTGTTTAACTTAAGCCTTTTGGTCTAAAAATTACTCTGCTTAACTAACTTCTTAAAAAACTTCCTGATTCACAGCAGTGCTACACAAAAATAACTTTATGGTCTTGGATCTTCATTGATAAGTATCTCATGCAAACACCCTTCTAAATCGGTAGTAGCAGAAGATGTTTTTGTTTGTCCTCCTGTGTAATTTTCTTTTCCTTCCCTTCTTGCCAGTTCTTTAAATGGTAGCCTGGAAATATATCTGCACACATGGCTGAATTCACTGAGTGGTTGTTCCCTTACGGATTTAGCATACTGTATAAACTGGAACAGTAATACGTGATCCAGAGGAAAAGATGATATGGTCATTTATTTGATTCTTGAATGAAAAGAGCTGAAGTCTCAAGGGAACAAGAACTGAACTGCAGAATATTTTAAGCTTTTGTAAATAATGGAGTATCACAATATTACTGGATGTGAATTATAGCTACTAAATTCCTGTACTATACTGCATTGCACCAATCTGTTCTTTTTGCATGTTCTCCTTAACTGATGCTAATACCATTAACTTGTTGTCTCAAAAGAAGATGTATTGAGTCATACATTTATTTTAAAAATCTGTAGATGTTCTACCCATTACGATCTATCAAACATTTGCATTTAACTGTTGGAAATCATTATATTTCAAGGTAAAAGTACTTGCTGTGTTAATCACTCTACAGATTTCATTTTAAACTGCAACATTCTCCATTCTATCAGACAGATATTTATTTTATTTGTCGTATTTCATGATAGTTCAACAAACAATATTTCTGAGTGTTAATCATTACTTAAAATTACTGATTTGATTTGCTACTTTCTTTGTTTTCAAGTTGAAAACTGTTTTAATTTCAGTATTCTTAAAATCATTACTACATGTCTGATTCAGTATTAGACAACTATAGCTCTTTTCTTGTGCAGATCACTGAATTAATTTTATGTGATGCCCTCGCTCTCAACAATTCATAAATATTGCATACTTTGCCATACACGTTTTGAATGACCCTTTTCTGTACACATAAAACAATATTCCCTAACATCAGATTGTATACAAATGGAATAACTTTTAAGTACAGAGAATGTGCATCGTCTACAAATCCCTGTATTTCAAATTCCCTGTCTGTGCTACTTGATTACTTGTTAAAATGAAATGTGCTTGTATAAAAGAAATTCAAATGTTATATACCAGACTGTAGTTCATATGTTATATATCATTTTGCTCCACAGCATATTTAAGCTGATCCTAGGTTTTCTTGGAGAAGGATTATAGATTGTATGTGGGTATGGATACTGTATTGGTACAATGTTTGCAATCTTTGCATTCTTACACAGATGCCCCTGGATTTACTAATCTTCTGTGCAGGACTAGCTTAGTCCTGCACTAAAGCGGCCATTTAGGAGCAGGATGGCAGTGTGCCATGCATATTAAATGAAGGCTCGCTGCCTGAGCTCCTAATCTTACACAGAGATTGTAAGAGTGCAGGGGGCGTGTCTGAGAGCAGAGCTCTCATAATATACATGCCCCCATAATGAAGAACAGCAGAAAGGCCAAAAGAATGAGCAAGACCACTCATAGGTGTCTACATACCCCCAGCAACATCCCCCCATGTGTACAACAGCAATAGTAAATACAAAAAAATAAACATACCATTATTTTTTTATGAATCTAATTAAAGCTAACCATAGGTGCACAGGTTTGCCCATCACTTAGCTACGGTTAATGCAGCTTAAATGGCTCAAGAGGATAACAAGGAAGATATATGCAAATGAAGCAGTATAGCAATAGTGTAATGGGCAGATCATTCGTCTTACAAGCAGGCATTCCCGGTTCAAGTCCCACTGCAGCACACTCCATTTTCCATGTCAAATCATGTTATGACCAATATTTTAGTTGCATAACTTACTAAATAACATATATTTGTGAACTGGAGTACTGCATTAAATGCAGATGTGAGGTGTCAGTGTCATAATGTTGCAAAGTCCACAGATAATCACATGTGCCCCATACAATATATGTACACAGGAATCATGGATACAAATGGAAGGTAAAATGTGTAATGAATGATAACCCCATACAACTTCCAAATCCCCCTCCTTCCCAAGAGCCATTAGATAGTACTGTCTAAATCAGTGCAGTTGTAAGTGGGAGTAAGCACTAATAAGCAAGTGTAAGCACCAATAAGCAGAGGTAAGCATATTTAAGCACTAGTAAGTGAGTTTAAGCCTACACAGATTAAGCAATATTGAAGCTAACTCTCTGTAAGCATATTTAACAGGAGGTTAGCATTGCTTACCCTTGAGCAAACCCATGCAAACCTGCTCAAAAGTGCCTTAATCACTCTGTATCCAATGGCCCTTGCTCTGCCCGCCAACAAAATAAACAGCCTTGCAGGTCTTGAACCCAGGACCCTATACATTATAGTCACAGTAGTTAACCAGCAAGCCATCACAGCAGTACAGAATAATGAGGTATCACCAAACAAATCCTCACTACAGTAAAATCAAATTGAAATTGTGAAAGGAATCAGTATACAGTCATATGTTCTATTACCCACATCTTTTTTCTTCTTCTTTCGGCTTTTGCCGGTTAGGGGTTGGCACAGCGGATCACCTGTCCGTTCATGATTGGCAGTGGAATTTTACAGTGTTGAGCTGCCAGACCGGTGCCCACCCTTTCACAGAAGGCACACACAGTCACACCTAGGGCCAATTTAGAGTGTCCAATCCACCTACAGCATGTCTTTGGGATGTGGGAGGAAACCGGAGCACCCGGAGGAAACCCATGTGACCACAGGGAGGACATGCAGACTCCACACAGAAGGCACCCCAGCCGAGGATCGAACTGGAGAACCTCTTACTGTGAGGAGGCAATGCTAACCGTGGCACCACCACAGCCGCCCATGTTCTATAACCCACTACATAACATAAATATGTGAATTGGGGTACAGCAGTCCAGATGTGAGGTGTAATTGTAATAGAGTGTTGAAGTCCCCAGTAAAACACAAGGACCCCATACAGTGTACGTACACATGAATCATGGATACCAGACCAATAAGCCTGACCAGTCTGATCTGTAAGGCTATGGAGCGAATCATTATGGAACTCATAAATAGAGAGATTGGGAACCTCCAGTCGCTGGACCCCACACAGTTCGGCTTCATCAAGGGCAGATCATGCCTCCTGAACCTGGTGGATTTCTTTGAGACAGTTACTCAGGCTATAGATAAGGGAAAGGAGGTACACGGCTTACCTTGACCTTGCTAAAGCATTTGACACCATTCCCCATTTGGGTATTATTGATAAGCTCACTAGCCTGGGCATAAACCCTTACGTCACAAGATGGATCACAAACTGGCTCTCAGACAGATCCCATAAATTAAGAGTAGCGGGATCTATGTCCGAATCCAGACCAGTAACGAGTGGTGTGCCTCAGGGCTCTGTCCTGGGGCCCCTCCTGTTTGGCATATACTTCTCAGAAGTACAGGCAAGCACGGAAGGGCTGTGGCTGACTAAGTTTGCGGATGACTGCAAACTGGGTGCTATAATAGAGTCTCTGGTCAACATGGAGATTGTCCAGAAGGGCCTAAATGAGACTGATGCATGGTTTCAAAGCCATGATCTCAAGCTAAATGCAAAAAAAAAATGAGTAGTAATCCCCTCTGGAAAAAAGAGTACCCGCAAACTACAACATAGGAGGTAATCCCCTGAAATCTGAAGAAGAAATAAGGGATCTAGGGACCCAAGTAGATAGCCAGCTTTCCCTTGATAACCATGTTGCCAAAGTGGTTAGAAAATCCTTTTATGTGACCCATATGATCATGAAAGGGTTTGCATCAAGATCTAAGGATGTAATGGTGCCCCTCTACTCTTCCCTCATCAGACCCATTATTGAGTACAATGCACCAATTGGAATGTACCTGGCTAGACATCTCCAGCAGCTGGAGAGACCACAGAGGTACCTAACCAAGAGGATGCAGCACGATTGAAAAAGCTAAGACTGTTCTCTGTTGCATACCGCTTTCTCAGAGGTGATCTCTGTCTAACATACAGAGCCATGTCCAACCCATAATTGTTGAACATGCTCCATCTTAGCAAAACCAAATCTACTAGAGCTACACGCTCTAGGGATATAAACCTCATAAACCTCAACACAACAATGACTAGAACATGCTGGAGGGACAGATTCCCTTCGCAGAGACTTCATTTACTATGGAACAGGGTCCCGATCTACATAAGACAGAGCCCCTCACTATCACTCTTCAAGAGGAACCTTGATGAGTGGATGGGTAACAGAAAGTTCACACCGGGGATCACACCAACAGCACTACTAGATAAGGGGCCAAGGGTACTAGCTGCTAGTACAACAGTCTAGGGAACTACTAAAGGGGTGGTGAATACCGCACAACATGGCTGGGCTAATATATGCCTTCAGGCAGATAGCTCAGTACCAACTTATGAACCTATGAACATATATACAAGATGTAATGAATAATAAATCAATGCCAAAAATAAAATATAATGCAAAGTCTATTGTAAGCAATGCTAAACATTGCACAGACCAGCTTAGGAGGTGTAAGCAATGTGTAGGTCAGCTAACATAATGTGCCCAGTGGTATACCCCTTTAAACAATGCCAACCTTAGGTAAGCAAGTTTGCCCATAGCTTAGCCTTTTCAAAACTGGCTAATCACAGCAAAGTGTGGGAAATCAGCCCTACTTAAACCCATCAGGTGGAAATACATCTCATAACGTGTTGTAGCTTCCCCTTGCAGACACCATGGCAGAAAGGGGAGAGGGTGTGCACATCCAGGTGCAGTGCTGGGCCATCCAGGAGTCCAGAGTCATGGCAGGACTCCTAGTCAAAGACCATGACCAGAGACTGCTGCAGGGCCAGTACAAGGGTTCCCAATACAAGGCGGAAGCCTAGGACCATCTCGCCCGTGACCTCACCAGTGCCACTGGCATACCTCGAACTGATAAGCAGGTCAGGCATCACTATGCTGACCTGAAGCAGTGTAAGGGGGACCTCTTGGAGCAGTGGATCCAAGAGGCTAGAACAGCAGGGGCTGTCCAAGCTGTGTGTAAGTATCACTCCACTATGTGTGCAATAATTGTCAGCCCATGTATATCATGGATAGGTATGGCTAAATATTCCTCTTATGTCCTTCACAGTGGCAAGTGAGCCGGCCACGAACCAGGAAGCCTATGGCTGTCGCCTGGAGAGGTTGCGATGTGAGGCAGGTTAGTAATACTCTTGCATGTACTGGCATAGGAAATAAATATAAAAGTATTAATACATTAATTGACTGTATAAAACCTGTATTGTTTAAGGCAAGTACTGCATACACTGGAGAATATGGCAGAAATAGTCTCATATAGTTTGTATGTAAATAAAAGCATAATAGCCTGAGAATAAAGGTCTAACTGCTGGACTGCATGTGTATACTCTGGTATTATATGGCAATGTAGATTTGCAATCACATAATAGTACTGTTGTATTAAACACAGCTACCCACACTGTGCCACATAAATAGAATGTGTAGAAATACTTGTATACGACTGGTGTAATCCCCAGAGATCATTTAGTACAACTGAGAGACACATAGACAGAACAGTAAAAAGGCAGACAAAATCCAAATAGCACATGCAACTGAGACATGAACTGTTGTATTTTTAGCACACACAGCCATTGTTCGAATCCTGGCAGTGGTAGTCTGTATACAGAATCATACCCCACAACTGTACAGATAAGACCAGAATGTCCAGTATATGGGCCCATATCTTCTGCCTGTCACCCTGTCCTCCTGGGACATCAGTGGGATGATCCCAGATGTTTAGGCAGCAAACAGGGAATACAACTGATTCTCACACATCTATGAGAACAAATCTGTCACTCTAGCAACTCTCAAAACTGTTATGAGGGTAATAAGCCAAGTATGTCCTATCTACACCTCCATGTTGTCAAGCTGTGACCAGAGTGTGTACAGTAACAGAGTGAGATGTATGTGCACAATACTAATGTGTAATCTGGTACTTTATGTGGCAACATTCAGGTAGTGCTAACAAACATTGCTTCCACAGGTGCATCGGATACGAACACTGTGCCAAGAAATAAAAAGCTTGATACACTGTACTGGTACTGTTTACTCTGGTATTGTATGGAATTATGAGTGTTGCAGTTGCTCTGAATAATAAGGTATCACTGATCACTGTCACCCACACTGTGCTACAAAATATAACTGTGTAGGAAAGCCTGTATAAGAGTGTGGTAAGTCACTTAAGTATGAAGAGGGCACTAGTCTAGATATGTTCCAATTCACTTGCATGTGGTCAAGACATGGCCAGAGTCTGTGCAGAAAGAGATAGGCAGGTATGGGCACAACATCAAGCTGGAATCTGGGAGTATGTGTGGAAACAGTTAGTGTTAACAAACATTTCCTCCACAGGTATACCAGGTAAGAGGTGTATACTGCAGGTAAAACCAGTTCATGTATAAAGATGAAGACAGCCATATCACTGTCCAAACTAAGGCAATAGGGTAGTCAAGTAATACTTGTAAAGTACAGATAACAGCACTGACTAGGAAAGGAATGTGAACTACAGGAATATACTAGTTGTTAATTGACATCTTTCTCCCCCCCTACCATATCTCCAACAATAAACTAAATACCCACCTCAACTGGTATGTAATGACTTCACTGTTCTGTTGGAACATATGTCCTATTGGTTAATAATTATTGAAATCTGTTTCCATGCATGTGCTTTGTTGAAATACTCCAACATTGGTGGCATGGTGCCATCAATGTACCTGCATGCTGTTGTTATTACCACTGTGGTCCCATATATGCATGTATTCCATTTGCTATGCAACTGTTCCGTATCTGGTGTCTGGGTTAATGGGAATATCTATGCATGCTGTCATACCTAACCTTGGAATGTGTTGACTATTACTAACCCACATATGTTGATACACCATAAACACTATAGCAGGTATAGGAATGCGGGTCCCAGCGGACCCACCTGTCTTACCTCAGCTGGCCGTGTCACTGGGCACCAGCACATCTGGGGCCCAAAATGGGACCTCCTCATCTGTTGGTCTTGCACCACCTTTGGGTGGAACCACCTCAGGGGTTGGGGCTTGCCCCCCCCTGGATGCGGGCATGGACAAGAAGCTGTCACCCATCGCTAAGTCCGGTTCGTGGTGTATAGAGAGCTCGACCAGCAGTTTGGAGATCTTCTATGCCAGCTCTAGGGCCGCGTGTCATGACTAGAGGGTCTATGCCAGCTCTAGGGCTGCATGTCATGACTAGAGGGTCTGCCTGGCTCTCAGACTCAACGCCCAGCAGAGCCATCTTTGGCGCTGTGAAGGTGCAGTGGTGACAGCTCATGGGTGGGGATATCAATCCCACTGTTTCAACTAGGGGGCTCATGGGCTTCTGATTTCCCAACACCCCTCCCCATCAAGATGTTTAACCCCCACGTGTCATATACCACCCCTGTAATCATATTGTTTGTCTTGTCTGTTAACATACCCAATCTACTTCCCCAACTATACCTACTATCCCTCCCCAACATCCCACTCTCACCTAAAAAAAAAGCGCAATCTGTTCCCAAAAAGAAAAATCTCACCCCATACATACCTGTCCATTTTGCACACGTGTCCACTGGACACATGTAATCTGGTCTAATTGGCATCACAACATATTAATGTTGTCCTCACACCTCTCTCAGGGGTTTGAGTGTCCAAATCTACCTCCAAAGTCAGTGTATATGCACAGCTGTTGCTGTATAAGAAATGGGCAGCTATGGACCTTTCCTACACCCTCCTGCACATCCCTAGCTATTTTCCCTACTGTCTTTCCCTCTTTGTGCCCCTTTTTCACCACTTTCCTATCAACCCTTTTTTCTTTTCTTTTAAAGAAATTAGCACGGGGGTAAGCAGGAGTAAGCACTTTTAAGCAGCAGTAAGTGGGCTTAACCCTGTTTGCGTGGGGGTAAGCACTGCCTACACAGGTTAAGCAATTTAGAAGCTGAGTATAAGAAACTGTAATCAGCAGTTAGCAGTGCTTACCTCTGTGCAAACTGGCGCAAACCCACTTACAACAGCTTAAAAGTGCTTTAATCACTCTGTATCCAATGGCCCTTGTTCTGCTCAGCAACAAAATAAACAGCCTCTGCAAGTCTTGAGCCCAGGACCCTGCACACCATAGACAAAGTGATTTACCATTAAGCCATGTCAGATATACATAACCCTGAAGTTTTCCCAAACATATCATCCAGCACAGTCACTTAACAGTACAGGAAATGTATTTAAACATGTAGCTATCTCTATCTCTATCTCTATCCATCTCTATAAACATACATATATATCTATAGATGTATGGATATGTATGTCTACATCTATAAATATATATATATATACACATACACACACACATACACACAGCAATATATATATATATATATATATATATATATATATATATATATATATATATATATATATATAAACAGATATATATATATATCTATATAGGTATATACAGACATACATCTGTAGATAAAAATGGGAGCGTAACAAAAACATATATGTCCACATGCACCATTAATGGAGGTGAGAGGCCCCAAACAACATACGTCTAGTACGAATAGATACCCCCCCACAGCCAAACACGTCTGCCCTGCAATACATTACCAACTGTTGCGGATCCCATAACCAGGACCTGACATGACATGGGCACAAGATGTTAACAGTACTCCTTCCCACCTGTATGATGTCAGGCTGGTATCAGTAACATAGCATGCAGTACAATCTGTCTCCCATAGGGAATGTACAATATGGATACATATACACAGGCACATATATATATATATATATATATATATATATATATATATATATATATATATATATATATACACACACACACATATGTGTGTGTGTGTGTGTGTGTAACTACACATCCAGACACAGAGATATGTATATGTAATGGTGATGGTATATTCCATGCACACATTTAACACACCTACCCAGAATGCATGCTATACATGTGCACGTATTGTTGCTGTGAAATGCATGGCCTCACAGGGGTGACCATGATGGGGTATTGGAAGGGTATGTCAGACACCTGCATGATAACTAACATCCTGTCATTGTGGAATGTGTCCACAGGGAGTAATATAATGGTGGGAGACATGGCCTACAGTAGGGATATGTTTGGAACAATGCCCATATACAGTGCAACACCAGTGTGTATATACATGTAGGGCAATGGCAACTGCTGCAGAGATACACTATGGCATAAGGCATCACAGTGGTCCACATTATGATCTGGGACTAGGCTGTAACATGTGGTGTTCAGTGTATGGGACACTGCAAAGTGACACACATGTGTAGGGCTTACTTGTCATGCATCTGCAAAAAGGCTGAAGGAGAGGGGAGGGGTGTCAGCATGACACACCAGTGCACTGCAGCAGGGATCCTAAGGATAAGGATGGCTGTATCTGCACAGTCATGTTCAGGACCTGTGGCAGCCATAACCCTACCCCCACAGCAATAGTGATGGCAGTGTGTGAACACCAAGGGATGTGCACATGAGTAGACCTTGCAATCATGCAGAATAGGGGGACATGTGTAGGGCAGACTGAACATATACTGGCAAATGCAGATGGCCCACACTGGTATACCCCTGCCAGGAGTAGTAACTGCTGTAGTACACACAAGAGGTGTGACAAATCATCATAAGGGTGTGCACACATGCCCACACGGTGTGTATGCATCACAGTCAGCATTTGCACATGTAACACATTCCATAGACACTGCATGTGAAAGTACAGGACATCTCACATATTGGGCTCATGTACTGTTAAGAAATGCAGTGATGTGGTCCAATGGCAGATCAAGGATGGGTGCATCATATCAAAAAGGGTGTGTACACCCACCATAGCATGCTCTGATGCTTGTCAGTGTAAGAGTATTGGATTGATCATACATGGTCCACTGATGTTGAGAGCTGTGAATCAGACATCAGGCATTCACAAATAACATCTGTCCACATATCATCCCGGGTATGTGTTGCTGGAAAACACAGGGGCTGTGTGCATTAAAGCTGACATAACCAACACAGTAGTACACATTCAGCAATGGGCTGTACACCTGTGAGGTGTGGTGCACAGTACATGGCAGTGTGCAGAACAGGTGCACAGGAATACAGTGTTTATGGGTGCAGTGGTATCCAGGGGAAGGGGCTTCACCTAGTGACACAGCACATGTATCACACACATGTATACTGTTGCTAGCATGGATTGACTATAGCTGCACTGCATGCTGTTTGGTACCATATGTTATGCATGCTGACAGAGGGGTAATAGTAGGATTGTGTGCACCATCATTGTGCAACCTCACCTGTATGTGTGTGTGTGTGTGTGTGTGTGTGTGTGTGTGTGTATGTGTGGGCTTCCTGGTGGGTAGTTAGTCTGTAGGGTCACTCTGGTGAAGTGGAGGGAGGTTGATGCATGTAGGATGTTTGTGTGCATGTGTGTGTGCTTGTGTGGCTGGCCATGTATGCAGATTTGTGATTGTGGGGTGTTCATACAGCAGTACCTCACTCTGGGATCATGCAGTACATGTACATGGACTGCCACATTACACACCAGGAATGCTTGTCATGTGTGTAATCACAGGACAGCTGATAGTATAATATGGTCTGTAGCATGGAACAGGCATTGAGAGCGAAGGTAGACACCAGGTACACCATTAATATCACCTTCAGCAGAGAGGTCACCTACAACCCATGTATGCAGCACTACAGATGCATTGGGGAAGTACTAGTAAACACCAGGGAGTGTATCCAAATATTACAGTTGTCACATGATAGGCTGATTGAGCAGCATATCTGGCATGTACTGAGCATTGCATATACATGACACACCAGTGCGTGATATTATGGATAAAACATAGTAGCCCACATATATAGAAGCCATGCTCATGATGTCCGGACATACACAGGGTGAACACCGAATGACATCAGTGAGGCCATCTAAAACCACTACATACAGATCAGGCAGGTAATGTAGTAACAGGTCTTGTGTTGTGACCATTTGTGTAGGCATTTAGAGGACTGATATGTTAATGAGTGGTATCAATGTTAACAAGTGTGATGCAGGATGGGGTACACATGGACATATACGTGGGACCGTCTGTAAAGTCATGGACAGGTAGGTATTACGGAGGTGTGTGTGTGTGTGTGTGTGTGTGTGTGTGTGTGTGTGTGTGTGTACTGTTAGGCAATGCTGTACAGGTTTTAAAGTGCATTTATTGTTTTCCCCCCACAGGTAGCGAGGTGGGGCAGGGTCCCTCCTGCATGTAAGCTGATGTTTGTGTCCATACAGACACCGAAGATGATGATAGTACTGTTGAGGCACAGGTGGGGTTGTCAGGGGCCCATACTGTGCCATCATTTGACATCCCCCTTTTAGCCACCCCAACCCCGCACACAGTTTCAGTGCTTATACATACCCCATCACCAGTGGCCATAGCGGCGGGACAACTGATGTTTGGTGGCAATGCACAGGAAAGTGTGGTAACCATGCCTACTGTGTCTGGTCACAGCAGGCATAGCTTGATGTCTGACAGGGCACCACATAGGCAGATGTCCCAGGGTGCTCGTGGTAGGGCCACTGGACATAATGCTCCTGGCAGTGGCAACATAGCTGGTACCAGCAGGCGCATGTTTCAGGCATGTATGGAACATTACACCAGACAGGGTCTGAGGCTGCAGAGGGCTGCTCTCACATTTGTAAGCGACAACATCCGTGAACTGTCTGGTGCCATCCATGTTTATACCGAGCTCATGGATAGACGGCATGGTGAGATGATGGCCTTTATCTGCCGTGGTGTGTTCATGCTTGAACGTGTAGTGGGGGTGAGGTGATGGCCAGTGGACGTAGGCCAGCAACACCAAAATCTGGCAGTCAACATGGACGTGCTAGGACATTAAGGGGCTCAGGTAGTGGCAGTACCAGCCCTGGCTGTGCGGGGGGGTGTTGTCCACACCACAACAGGTCACGTGGCCGGGTAGTGGGGGTGAGGTGATGGCCAGTGGACGTAGGCCAGCAACACCAAAATCTGGCAGTCAACATGGACGTGCTAGGACATTAAGGGGCTCAGGTAGTGGCAGTACCAGCCCTGGCTGTGCGGGGGGGTGTTGTCCACACCACAACAGGTCACGTGGCCGGAGGCAGTGAACTGCACACCCTGCCAGGTATGGTCTGCAGCTGTCCATAAACACCTGTGTAGGGCAGCCATATGGCAGAACTGTGTGCATGCATACCCACACACTATACAAACACACCTAGGGCAACCCCATACCTACACACACCACAGCATCATGCCCAGCTCACCACAGTACACCCTCACCCACACACATGGTGTCAAATGTATGGCCCACCCTTGGGCTCTGGCAAACCAACATCACCCCCTGTGCATATGATGATACCTGTGCCACATCCCTGTCAAACATGCCATAAATGCAGGGACAGGCTAATATGGTTCTGATGCACATGGTGATTGTACTACAGTGTTCCAAAGTACTGCAGTGTAACATGCTGTAAGGAGTAAAGTGCAATGCATATATGGCAGGTAGTGTAGCCATCCAGCAATAATGATAGCCGTTAGTAACACTGGTTGATTGTGGTCCCTATAATGTTATCCATTTGTATTGTAGGTGTACATGTGTCAGCATGAGGATGGTCTGCAGTCATATTCCACACTGGTTGATTGTGGTCCCTATAATGTTATCCATTTGTATTGTAGGTGTACATGTGTCAGCATGAGGATGGTCTGCAGTCATATTCCACAATGGGGTATAGCACTGTGGTAACACCATGGCTGTGACATATCTGGGGTACAGTTGAACACATGTCACAGATTACTAAAATGGGTATTGCCTGTGCCACATGGAAGGTGACCCACTGGGGCATGTATACCCTGCAATCTGATGTAGACCCATCCACATACATGCACACTTACTTGGCAACACTGGAACTAGACCCCTACCTAGCTATGTAGCGATACTGAAGTGTATGGCTTACATTGCACACACCACATGGCGTTTAGGGTGAGGTGTGTCCCAGGTTACATGTTACACGCAGAACATCCCCAGACATGTACAGTATGCTAATGGGGGATGTAATGGGTGCATATGGACAATATGTAGTGTAACATACCTTCATATACACATTAACAGACACATAACAGGCAGACACACATCTGAGAGACAAGAGGCTATCGCTGCTAACTAACTTGACCATGTGTCCAATATGTTACAGGTAGGATGCACACAGCACATGCATAACTGGCCTGTATTGTGGTATCAGTTACCTGTATGGTTGATGGTGACAGTGGTAACCAGAACGTGGCATATGGGACATATGCCGGGTGTACCTTGGTGTAATGACAGTGTACACAGCACCCAAATCCCCCAGTGGATATTGTTCTCCCTGAAACCCATGATGACACTCTGCCATACCCACCAGCACACATTGGCCGTGACTGCGATACAACCCATAGTATACCTCAACAGTGGTACCACAGGGATATGCATCTAATGCACATGCCACTTGCGTACCTATGGGCAGCAACAACAATATCTGTACTACTGTGTGGCAATGGGTATTGCAATAGGAGTGTGTGGCCTCAGAATGCTGTACCTTACAGATATACGGACATGCACACATACACACACATGCCAGAACACAATGGGTATCCCATGCCTATCAACCCATTTGTACAACACTGTTGTGCTGGTACTGCAAGGCTCGTGTAGCCGGTATGGGGAGGAGCTTTACAGGGTACATGTAATGTCCCATACAGCAGCAGCCACAAGTGACTATGGCAATGGGTGTTGCATTGGTTGTAAAGACCCTCATGGAATTTCCAAATACAGGTGTGCTAACACACAGACACTGCTATACTCAGTCATGCACACATACACATTGTGTCAGTACAGGGGTGCATCACTGCAGGTGGTCATAGCTGTGTACCTAGCTATTGTCCAAGGAGAGATGGGTTGTGTAGGGGTTGTTTGTACAGTGGTATTCTGCCACCTGCCAGGTGGCAGCAGGCAATCTATCGACAGACTACTGTGGTGACCCTCAGGGTGAGAATGACATGCATCAGCCAATCCTCCAGGTGCCTCCTGCATATGGCCACTGAGGTGATCAAGTTGACATGTGTACATAGATTGTTATCAGATGTGCCAGTCCTGGCCTCATGCGGTGGGAACTGTTAATGGACATCAGGTTGACCCTGCACCAACATTAATAGCATGATACAGGTATTCCCTGGTGTCAGTGGCATCTGTCCATACAGGGCATGTGTTTTGGGCATGGTATGTCCTTTGTAGGTCACATTTGATGGCACCACAGGTGTTGCAGGTGTCCAGTGGGGAATATAGAGAAGGTGCACTGTCTGCATGTATGTGCCTACTGAACTGATGCACAGGGTGCCATGCCCTCTGTAACCCTCTGCAATCACACAATGATTACTATCAGTGGGCAATATGCAGGGTACTACCAACATAGTGGTTGTTGGCTAGGCAAGTCTGTGTATGAGACATGTTGAGAGTGCTCTCGGGTAATACAAGGGTTGCTAACTTTGTTCAGCTGGCCTTGATGTCACATGTAGGGGTATAGATTTGCACCCAAGCCTCTCTATTTCACATTTGTTATCCCTGTACAGTGGACATTGTGACATATACTAGGGTCACCGTATAAGAAATTAGCAAAACCTGGTCCACAATGAGGCCAGTTATTATACACTCACAGCCACCTCCACACAGGATATGAACGACAAACACAGACACACACACCTGCTATGTCTGGTTTTAAAACTCCTACCTAACTAGTTTATTACATTACAGCACTACGCAGTTATAGGATGCAGCATGGAGATTACTGGAGTACTTCTTCCCCAAAGTTGTATTTCACAGTGAATGAAATCAGCAGGATTTACAAAGGAGGGCATTTGAATTGTAGTGAGTGTGACTAGCCTAAAAAGCATTGCACCCTACGCAGACATAGAAACAAACACAAACATCCACACCTGTCATGTGTGGGAATAGAACCCCTACCAGAATTCTATATCATACTACAGCATTACGCTGTTATAGGATGTGACAGAGATTACTGGAGTACTCCTTCCCCACAGGTGTATTTCAAAGTGAATGACAGCAGGATTGCCAGAGTAGGGCATTTGAATTGCAGTGAGTGTGACTAGCCTAAAAAGCATTGCTCTCTACACAAACATTTGCCATGTCTGGGAGTAGAACTCCTACCTAACTAGTTTATAACACTACAGCAGTACACAGTTATGGGATGCGCCACAGAGATTACTAGGCTACACCTTTCCCAAAGGTGTATTTCACAGTGAATGACATCAGCAGCCTTGCCAAAGTAGGACATTTGAATTATAGTGAGTGTGACTAGCCTAAAATGCATTGATCACTACACAGACAGGGATACACACACACACACACACACACACACACACACACACACACACACTTGCCATGTCTGGGATTAGAACTCCTACCTAACTAGTTTATCACATTACAGCTGTACGCAGTTGTTGGACACGCCGTGGAGATTACTGGGCTACACCTTTCTCAAAGGTGTTTTTCAAAGTGGATGACCTCAGCATGCTTGTTGTAATAGGGCTATGGGGAGGGCAGTGTGTGCATGGGCCATAACCCATTCATCTAGAGGTTGACACCACATGTGGGCACACGCAGGGTTATATTCCACAGGTACGTGTATACAGCTGCTAGATGACTACTTCCTTGTACAGTCATGTTGCACATCTAGCACTTGCACCACATAATCTGTAATGCTGACAGATAGCAGTAGATAATGTCTACAGTGAGTGACATTTAGACCTCATGTGGTTGTAGCCATTTGGCTGTGAACTTGGTGGGACTGGCCTCATAATGGATGGCTCCTTGTCACAGTCACTCTTCCACACATCTATGTATGATTACTATTGGCTTATTATTGTGTGTTGTCCTTGGATATATGTCTGTATTCCTATCCACTGTGTGTGCAAAACATGACTGGTGCATACTGAGGAGTGTATGCACTAACATCTGCAACTGGAAGATATATATGGTCCACTGTTGTTTGCAGACATGGGCTTCATTTGTTTAGGTGTGTGAGCATGCCCAGTATGCCCTTCTGTACTGAATGTGTGGATTGATTCCAGGTAGTTTGTACTCCACTACATACCTTTGTGTTGTACACCTACAGGTAGCAAACTATTTCTGCAGGGTATCCATCGATCATTTGGTAATATGGGGACAAACTGAGGGGATAGTGTGTACTGTAGGTGGTTGTGTCAGTGCTGCTTCAGATACATGGTACCACTGTTAGCAGAGATATTCAGATGTGTACTGTTATACACTGTGACTTTTTCTGTCCTCATGTACTGTCAGGTGGACATTCTTGCTCACAGTGATGTCTTGGGGGCAAGGGTGACTGCAGCTGTGCCCAGTACTGTGGGCAGATGCCTACATATCCATGGTGAGTTATGTCATTTTGGAGGGGGAGCTGCAGACACTTGCTGCTGGGTCTGTGTATCTGGTTCAGCACCTTGGTACAGTGCTGGCAGAGGATCCCATACTTGTACATATATTGACATGACGGTATGGCCTTATGCTGTGGCAATGCCTCACAGCTGTACAGATTCACACAGGTTTCCCAGAGGCAGAGGCCATGAGTCAAGACATAACCCCTATTGTGGTGTACAGGCAGTTGTGTAGCCACCCATTTATGTGTTTGTAGCCAGGGATAGTGTGTGCACACAACTTTGTGTTGGATCTTACACTTTCCATGCTGCCCATGCTCCCACCCCCTATTATTCTATCCTCTTCCATACATTATGCATACATTCTCTGATACTTTTTCTAAGGTTATCACCCCATCACACATGTGTGTTGGTGTTGGTCCACAGTTAATGCAGTGGGACATGGTGGATATGTTACTGTGGTTTGTCCACATGGCCTTGCATATGGCTTGTGTGGAGTGTATCATGTTGTTATTTGGGTGTCCATGACATAACATGCATTGGCAGTACATGTGACACAGGCTTTTGGCAAAGACCTGTGGGCCATTAGGTGTTGATGTGGCAGACCGTTGCAGTCTGTCAGTCCTACAGTCTCAGACCACCATACAGTATATTCCCCTGGGGTGACAGGGTAGGTGTGCTAGGTCTTCATGCCAATACCTTCTATCAGACATGATTAGGTGGTGTGGATGCTGGCAGGGTGCAACCTACTGCTAGGGACACACCTGCATGGGACACCTGTACTGCATGCTGCATTCTTTCACTATTACCATATACAGGAGTGGTCATATTGTACCCATTCCCCACAGCAGGGATACGACCAGTGAGGTACCTTTGGGTGGTGTTTGCATGAGCTGGGTGCATGTGTGCTATGGACACTACTTGCATCTGACACACAGTTATGCATGGGGCATTCCATTTATGTTGGCATATGCAGGTACATCACATGTTTCCCAATACATCAGTTCTACCTCCTTTGTGATCTGCAAGTTTTCAGGCAGAAAACATCGGTATCCCCTACTACAGGACCAGATAATGTGATGCATACCTGTATGTACAATTTCAAGGGTGTCTCCATTTCACAGTGGCACAATATATACTGTATGTCTGGGGTACTTTCCCCTGTGTACTGCTTGTATATCTAGCCCAACAGCCATGCATGTCAGTCTTTCAGATGGTGACACATATTACCACCATACATTTACAATGGCTTACTTCTAGCATGTGTTATACTGGTGGGAATTGTCTTTGGCACTGCATTTGTGAGGACTTGTCCCTGTCATCAGCAGTAGTGGGCAATGGCCACCAGGTCTTACCTCAACATGCATACATACTGCCCACTCTCACGCAATATGAAACAAACACCAACCTAACACACACATACCTGCATATTGTGCAAATGCTACAACCTATCCTGCTAACTTGACCACCTCTGGGCATCTGTGCTCCACTGGTATAATACCTACACATACATGTTACTACATTTCTACATAGGGTTGTAGGGGGGCACACCTGACTGTTACAACTTGTGTACATCAGATTGGGGGGCACACCAGACCATTACTGCATTTCTAAATAGGTTTGAGGGGGCACACCTGACTGTTACTACATTTCTAAGTAGGGTTGGGGGGAGCACACCTGACTGTTTCTACATTCCTACACAGGATTGGGGGAAGGGGGGCACACCTGACTGTTACTACACTTCTACTCAGGATTGGGGGAGGGGCACACCTCTCTGTTTCTACATTTCTACACAGTGGTTGGGAGGGGGCACACTTGACTGTTACTACATTTCTACGCTGGATCAGGGGAAGAGGCACACCTGACTGTTTCTACATGTCTACATAGGAGTGAGGTGGCACACCTGACTGTTACTACATTTCTACATAGGATTGTGGGGACACACCTGACTAGTTCTACATTTCTACACAGGATTGGGGGGGCACACCTTATTGTTACTACATTTCTATACAGGATTGGGGGGTGCACCTGACTGTTTCTACATTTCTACATAGGATGGGGGGGCACACCTGACACTTGTACACATTTGCTATGACTGTACTGGTATGTCAGGTATGCCATGTCCTTCTGTATTCTAACCTATCATGCTGACTAGAGGCATATCAGTGTACTACAGGTCTTAGCTTTGATTGACCTACATATTAGTTTCTGACTTCCTACCCTTCAGAACTAACATCCCACTGCCTGACCTGCTGTAGTCTGTCTGTGTAGGCTGGAGGGGGGCTACCTATAGGCATCATTCAGAGGCCATTTCACAGCCTTTGTTTGTGTTTGTTTACACCTGTCCTGCTGGCTGAGAATGTTGTTGGGTATGTGAACCTCCCTGACTGGCATGTGTGAGTCATATGGACACACATGTGGCCCAGCACATTTCCTGCAGTGGGTTTTGTTGCCCTGTGTAGTACTGGCTACTATGATGACACCATTATTTGTTACAGATCTCCTGGTGCCACTATAGGTATCTACTATCTGCTAGCACACCATTCAGCCACCCGATTCACTTTCATGCTCACATCCATGCCATAGATACAGGTAACAACACATTCTACTCTATTTGGCAATTGGTATGTTGAGTGACTTACCTTGTGGGTGTCCCAGTATTGAGGGTGGTGCTGTAGGGCTGCCTATGTTGGATGCACATAGTACACTCCCTACACATGGTTGAGCACAGGTAGGGTCATGTTTGGCATCCCTTTTACTGTATGTGCGAGGCAGAGAGAGGTGTTATTCCCTGGGTCCCTCCTGTGTCAGTGTATGTGCTATATGTTGCCTCTTTGCCAAGGCCAGGGCATACTGGGCATGCCTCCTTCTGCCTACTGGGGCAGGCTCAGGTTGTTCTTCCTCTGAGTCAATCTGTGCATGTGCAGGCCTTGGCAATGGTAGGGGGTTGTGTGGCCCTTCCCCGTGCAGTTCCTGATGCAGCTATTTCCACAGGATCATATTGTGTAGCATGGCACATACAATGACAATTTGGGTACATGTAGCTGGTGAGTACTGCATGGCTCTACCAGATGTGTCCAGGCACCAGAACCATGACTTGAGCATCCCAAACACATGCTTTATTACAATTCTGGTCTGTGCATGTGCCTCATTATGGAGTTCTTGTTCAGATGTGTGTGTATTTCTGATGAGTGTCATCAGCCATGGCTCCAGTGCATAACCAGCATCCCCCACTAGGTGACCGCAAGGGATGTCCCCATTGGCAAATCTCTGGTACAGCTGCATCAGATGTCAGATGTGGGAATTGTGACAGCTTCCAAGGCAGCCAGCACACACATTCATTATTATGCCCTGGGCATCGCACATGACCTGGCAGTTGGACAGGAAGCCCTTGCAATTGATGTAGATCCTACCTCGCTCACTGGGTGGCGATTTGATGCATATGTGTATGCAGTCTATAGCACCCACTACCTCAGGGTATTCTGCTATTTGGTGAAACAGTTGCATATTGCTGGCCAATGCCTCATGGGTGCTGAGGAAATATATGTGCTCACTGTTATGTGCTGACATGGCATCCAAGAACTGGTGAAGTACCCTGGATGCTGATGCCTGTGAGATCCCCATCATATCCCCAGTTGGCCTTTGGAAGGCACCTGTAGCTGGTATTCTTAGGCCTACATATACCTTGGTATCCACTGGGAAGGGTTCTCCTCTGTTAGTTCTGTGTGTCAGATGTGGCCGGCACAGCTCAACAATTTGCTGTACGAGGTCCCTGTCCACCCTATAGCACTCCACTATCTCCAGCTCATGTAGCCCCTGGTAGGTTACCCTGGGTCTGTACACTCTTCTTCGCCTCCTCACTGTGGGTTGGTCGACAGCATTCACATCCTCACCACCCTCAGCCTCTTCCACCTGTTGTTGTATGATAGCTATTGCAGCCCTTATCATTTTGTTGCTTTGTTTGTTAAAACTTTCCCATTTGTATACACCGGTGGTGTAGAGTATGGGAAAAACAGACAGGAAGGTGTTTGCATAGTTTATAGTAGTGTGCTGGGCTGGGCTGGTCTGCTGCCTGTGTAATTGGCCTATTCTAATACATTTCACCTACCAGCTATGCTAGTTCTCCTAGATTACCTTCCTACTGCTGTTTTCCCTTCCCATTGCCTTCTTGTTTAAGCCCGGGGGTGCACCACACAAATAAAGTGCTCAAATGTGCACAGAGCTGCTATTTCTTGGTTTACTTTTATTTTTCCATTAAAACCCAGTGCGCGGCACGCACACCCACTTAGGCAATGTAAAGAGTGCTAGGCAGCCTCAGACACACCCCCTTGCTTAGCTCTGCTAAGCTAAGGGCAAACCCAAGCCACAGGGCTCCAATCCACTTACAGTATGCCTGACACCCCCCCCCCATGATGTCAGCCAACTTCTAGGCTTGTGCCAAGCTATTCCTGCTCTTACACTGTTGGGTGCTGACTAGCATGCAGGGGAAATCTGGGATTCTTTATCCTTTCCCACATTTGCATAGGATTGCCTGCTAATTCATAGTTACATGTGCCACACTGAGCCACCCCCCTTAGCAACCACTATTCACTGGCCATGCTGCCATTGAGTATAATGGCAAAATAGTGATTTTGGTTAAAATGCTTATTTTAGTTTTTTTTTTCTTACCCCCCCCCCCCGATCCCATTTGCGCGCCGCTGCCCTATGCTTAAACAGCCAAGATCGACTAAAAAAAAAAATAAAAGTTGATTTTTTTTTTGGCAAGTGTTTTACATACCAATGGCCTTATAGTTGGCCATTGGCATACTTTATACATGATATCCACCCTTTATTTGGAGCTGTCATGGCTCCATTTTGTAAATTGCTGAAATGTACTCCGTCACTGGTGGAGTACATTTCTGCAGATTAAGCTAGTCCTGCATGGTCGGTTTCCTGCTTCCTGGATCGCAAATTCACCTCATTTGCATGCATTTCTCCTGCAAATGGGGTAATTTGCATACAGGGGCTGAGTCCATGCAGGACTAGTGCAGGAACACTCGCGCACACCCATACAGGTTATTCCTGGATCGCACAGCAGACATATTGCCTGCCGGAGCTCCTGCACTAATCCAGCATGCTATGCAGGCCTTGCAGAATCTAGGGGATGGTGTTTTACAAAGGAGGACATCATGATATTTTGGGCCACTGGTGATGTTGTATGTCAGTCATGTTCTGTTCATCCATGGTTCTATCACATTAAGCTTCAGGTACACACTATCATCTGTAATTCACAATTGCGAATCATGGAAGAGGGCAAGGAACTTCATTTGCATGCCTACTGTCCTCTAATTATGCATTAGCTTTTAGAAATATTCCCCTGGATTTACAGATCTCTTATAAACTGCACAGGACTGAGAGATGTGGTACCACCATGTGCCACCCTACATAACTACTGATCATCTCCATGGCCCAGGTTTTTAGGGTCTTTATGTACATTACTGGTCTTGCCTATTTAAACTATTTGAATTTTGCCTGCGTTAATGAAATCTGAAGCTGCTTGCTACTTCTGCATCCAATGGTGAGAAAGTATCTTAGCCATTACACTAACTTTGAGTTATGTTTCATGTCTGCAACAGTTTACATGCTGATCTGCAATGTAACCCCAGAAAGATATCCTGTATATCTGTGGCATGCAGTTCCCCTCCCCAAAGGACAAGTTATCAAGAGTGGAAGCTTTTTCATTTATTCAGTTCCTACTGTGTTCCATGCTTAGGATTAATTCTATAAACAAAGACTTAAAACTGTAGCTCAAGTCTTCCTAGAGGGTTGGAGCCCTACAGTATGTATCACTGATAGCTGTGCACTTGTTTTCGGAGGTGCACCCCGTTTTTTTGCTCTTACTCTGGTGCAGAGTGCTAGTGTGATAAATTTGACTTTGCCATTGATCTGCACAAAACTGTTGCTAAAGGGAAAGAGTAGCCCAAATGATTTGATTAGATACATGTGAGAGACCGGTTGCTCACAGACTTACTTCACATTGCTATGAGATACTTCTGTGGACGGCCTCTGATCAAGTCATCTGCTGCTTTTCCTTCTCTGACTCTTGGAAACCTGTGCGACATGTGTTTTCAAAGAAAAGCCATCTTCTACCTACAGGTGCTAGCATTTGTTACTGTGCTTCCGCAATTCCCATAAAAGCGGTCACCACACTGTCAGTTGTAGCTCTAAATAACATTACTGCCTATTGCTGTACAGTTCATAAAGTAAGTTATGGAAGATGGCTTTCCTTACTGATGACTGATTGTGTGCCTCCCCCTGTAAATTCTGAATGTCTGAGAGCATGAAGAAACATACCTTGTGTCGTTACTTCACAAACATCTATAGACACAATTTCAGTATGCTGTTTCTCACTTAAAGATTACAGATTCAGACTCTATACAAGTTGCATATTTTTTTACTGTATTTACTTAGTTTAATAGCTGATTATTGAATGTTTCATTGTATTTATAGTCTTGAGTGGGTCACAAGGTTATTGCTTGCATCAGTATTTTCATAAACTTTGTAGTTTTCAGGCAAATCATTAAGGATATAATTCACAAAAAAGACATTTGAGTTTCAGAAATCATATCCTTCAGAAAATGCATGTTAATGCAATACTTGCTAGTCTAGAAACCTTTTTAAATTTATAATAGCAATACTTAAATTTTTTCTCTATTTTTAGGTCTTTGTCACCCCATTATTTTTGCCTTTATTCAGATTTCATATGTTAAGAGGTTTAGAGTTATACCTAGTTTTACAATTCAGGTTGAGTTAAATATTAAATATTAGATGACTAGTTTCACAATTCAGGTGGAGTTAAATATTAGATGACTAGTTTCACAATTCAGGTTGAATTAAATATTAGATTTAACAGCAGACTGGTATTTTTCTAAGCTTCTTCAGGCAAATATTACTACTATAAACCTCCTTATTTCCTTGACACACTGATCTTCAAACAACATGAAGCAGATAGTCCTTAAACTAGATTTTGTGCAGTCCACTTACAAAATAGACTGATACTGTATCAAACAGATTCCTATAAGATCTTTGGTCTGTTGACCCTTATCCTTCATATACATAAAATCTGGCTAGGCAGATAAGTGAATAAATGCATAAACAAATAAATAAAATATGACCACATATAATATGTGTGTGTGTGTGTGTGTGTAAATAACTGTTTCCTTTTTCTTTTCTTCCTTTTTTGACTTTAGTATTCTTCTAATATTTGCTTTGCTTCTATTATTTTTAAAATCACCTTGCTGATAGATTATGATCTCTCCTCGTGTCTTATTCCTCCAGCATCCACTCTTTATATATTCTGAACTGAAAACAAATTTATATAAATTATTTTTACATCTTTTTGATTTCTTCATATTTATCACTGCTACAGTAGCCTAAGCTACATGGGGTTATGTCCTAAAAAGGATGTAACAGCCAGCCAGCTTTGAAATATTCAGGGCACGCACCCAAAGCATTAGTCTGCTTGAGCTGAGCTGACTGAAAAGACAGGTTTGAGCATTAAGTCCTTCAGAACATTCCTACCTATGAAGAGAGTACTCCTCTGTGGGCTTTCAATGATCCGTAGTCAGCTTTTGCCGTTTCATTGCTGAGCAGATGGGTTGCCTTTGCAGAAAAGCCTTTCCCACATTATTTTTAATGTTTAAATTTACTTTCCTGTTTGAGAAGGTATGTTTGATGTTAGGGATGTGTTTTTGACTGTCATGTGAATCTGCTGTACTTTTAAATGGGACTGTACTTTTGTGCTTCACAGTTTAAAAGCTGATTTAAGCTTTCTAAAACCTTTTCTCCTGTGGGGTCTGGTAAAGTGTATTACAGTGCATTTTACTGTGTTTTTATTAGGAAAAGTCAGTTGACAGTATTTTTGAAATTTTACCAGCTTGTGCTGCTTAGTTTCCCTGGAAGAGATACCACTTTCAGCTTAACCATGAAACAAACTACCAGTCTCATGGTTGAGCTTCCTTCCATCCAAAAAGGGAAAAACTGAACTAAACTAAACAGCCTTTGCCACCACAACAGGCTGGCTTTTTGCCTCAGCTGAATGTGGGCAACTATGCTGTAGTTAAAGCTGGTTCCTCAAACTCATCTTTTCCCTAGGATCTATCTACTGTTTCCCATACAGCTACTATGGACCAGGGGTTAGACATGACCTCTGCAGCTACTGGGGCTCCCCTCTGTAAGTAAGGGAGATACACTTTTGTTGGTCTTGGGATAAGGGGCAAGAAAGGTGCCCCTGCTTATCCAGAATGTTGTGTCCATCCTTGTGGAAGCTGTTGTGGTCATTAAAAGCCCTGTTTGCCCTAACTATACTGTCAAAAAAAAACAAGAAACCAAACATGTATCTTCTCCTGCTATAGTTTCACTGGACTTGAGTAGTAGTTTATTAAGTCTGGCTCACGGTCTTGTACAGGCTATTGACTCTTCTTATCAGGTGGTTTCTGGTAAGAGAAAAAGGGATTTCTCCTTTCTTAAAGAGATCCAAGAAATTGATCTGAGAGGAATGTGATGGGACAGATACAGGTTTTTAATCTCAGAATTCTGATTCAGGCTTGGAGGAGAGCATGTTATCTGAATGTCCTTGCTAAGGATTCTCTTTCTCTGAGACTAGAATGTGCTAGTGGTTTCAGTGGGAGAACACTGAGGTTTCTCAGTCCCTCAAAAATGTTATAAAATTTTATAACTGGAATTCGCAGAACCTCCTCCTATCCCTGTAGTGCTGTTAGCATTTGAGGATGTGTTTCTCACAGCTTATGGTTTCCCAGACAACCTGCCTGCTGCACCCAAGAAAGCAAAGTGTAAGTTTATCAGCCTTTCAGATTTCTATATACTCATCCCAGACCTGACCTAGCAGCTATAGTTTAGTCAATTCACCTGCTGCCAAGCATTTTGTTAATTTTAATCCATCCCCTTCTGACAAGGATGGTAAAATAATTGATACGTTTGGGGGGAATTGAATGCTTTTGCAACTTTAATTTTTAGAATTTTGAATTGTCAGAC
Source organism: Protopterus annectens (assembly GCF_019279795.1). Lineage (NCBI taxonomy): Eukaryota > Metazoa > Chordata > Ceratodontiformes > Protopteridae > Protopterus > Protopterus annectens. The sequence continues at coordinate 259,352,828 of NC_056731.1, read as the reverse complement.
TCTTATGGTAAAGTTTATTCTGACTAATTATAAGACAACAAGGAATGTTTTATCTTCAGTTCCTTCCAGTGAGTAAAATTCTGATTTGTGTAGTTTAGCTTTTTCTTCTATTTCTCAGGTCATTACTCATTGTTTAAAGTGTCCTTGTGACTCTACAGATACATTCAGGATTGCTGCCACTGCAACGTATTGAGGAGATCTGCCTGGCTGCATTCTCAGAACCTCCCAGAGAATGTAAAAAATGAGATTTTAAATTCATCTTTGGATACAGACTTTGGACCCTCTCCTGCAGAGGTTATCAAAAATGTGATGAGAGGGATAAGCTGATACAGGGAGTCTCTCAGATTTTTCAAGTTTTTTTTTTGCTCCCTTCTCCAGTTTTAGCAAGAAACAAAACAGTCTCTGCAAAATGCTGTGGAGCAGAAAAAAAAAAACAGTAGCAGGGAAGTTCCAAAAAGAAAGTAGGAACCCTCTAGAACAAAGGACAGTCAAAATAAGTTAGAGTGACCGGGAAAGGGACTTATCTCTACCAGAAACTCTGAATCTGCAGTTTCCTCTTTGACAACAGATTGCTTCAGACAAATGGGTTCTGAGACTGATTCAGCAGGGTTACAGGTGACAGTGAGAAGAAATCCCTCCTTTCCAGGGAATTATTCCACATACATCAGACCAAACTCCTCTGTTCTTTCCTATCCTACAGCACATGCTTTCTCAGGGGGTAATAAAAACAGTCCCTCCTTCCCAGCTGGGAAGAGGGTTTTATTCAAGAATGTTTCTGGTGTTAGAGAGAAATGCCTGGTGACCAATTCTTCACTTTTTTAACTAGGCCAGTTTGTGAAAGTGCTCAAGTTCAAAATGCTTTCGTTACACAACCCCTTACCCCTCTTCCTCTTGAGATTTTTGGTAATATTTATTTATTTATTTATTTATTGCAGTTGGTTTACCAGGATAGTGCATTGGGCCTTAAAGAACCCGTTTTCAATGGAGTCCTGGGGAGAAAAGCTCCAGAAAAAAAATACATATAATATGAGACAGTCTAGGGACAGAACGTTATTATTACAATGTAGTCAGAATAATGTGAAACTATTCAGATATATAATAGCAGTCATAACAATTAATACATTGAGAGAAAAATATGTTAGCAATAGAACAATGCAAAAAATTAATACAAATTAGAGAACAAGTATAGTAGCTAAAAGAAGGATGTGATATTAAAGGACATTAAGTAGAGTTAGTTATGTGGGGTGGGAGCAAGAGCATTCCCACTGTGATGCTAGGTGTAGGAAAAGAGACTTCTTAAAGGTAGAGTGGTTAGAGGTGTTAATATTAGATTGAAAAGATGCTTATCACATTCCTATTCATCCAGACCAGATATTTCTTAAGCCAAACTATCCATCTCCCTGTCTTCTTTCCTGAACCCTGAAATGAGGGACAAAGGATATTTTATACCCTACCTCACCTCAGACAACTAGTACTACCTGCACAGAAAAATAAATCTTTAAAAACATCAGAACATATCTTTTGAGGGTAAGAAGAAAGGACAACCTGTTTCAAAGCAGACTATTTCCAAATAGTGTTTCAGAGTATTACTTTTGTTATTCCCACTTCAAAAAACTATTCCAGGCAAGGCCGAGGCAAATTCTCCCATGGCCTTGGTTTCATTTATGGCTTTTTGGAAAGGGATGGCCTATATAAGTCTTCTATAAGCAACAACTTGGTCATCTGTACATACTTTTACAAAGTAGTTCAAGCTAGATTCCTTCTCCAGATCTAGGCCAGGCTTTGCTAGGACCATTCTCCAGGGGCTTCTAGACTGTTCCCCTTCCACCTACCAGTTGTTCTAAGCTATAGTACTCTATACATATAGCTTAGGCTACTGCATCAGAGATCAATATGAAGGCTAAAGAATGGTTGTGTAAGTAAATTTAACATAACAGTAAAATGTACCCTTGCTCCATTCCCTCATCCCCCTGGATTTCTGGTGTATTTCTTATGCCAGAGTGTGGACATTTATGTTTTGTTGTTCCTAGCAATGACCCCTCATGGCTCAGCCTCCTTCTCTCAGTTGACATGATAGCTCTGAAGTACTTGGCACTCAAACCTGTGTTTCCTAGGCAGCTCAGCATGAGCCAAGTAATGCTTTGGGTGTGTGGAAGGTGCCCTGAAGTTTTTAAAGATGACCGTCAGTTGTATCCTATGCAGGATATAAGCCCATATAGGCAGCTGTGATCATTTGAACATCTACTGTTATAGTAAGTTTACATGCACAACTGTACGTTTAAAGACATATATAAATAAATTAAAATAGCTTATTTATTATCCAAGAACACTGAAGGACCCAAGGAAGGCACAACTCTCCGGGTTAAAAACTTAATTTATTGTCGGCCATAAGCACCTTTGCAGGTACTGCTGCTTCATCAGATAACAAACACATTACACCAAAACTGTTTTTTTAAACAGAGAAGTGAAACAGTATTAAGTCACATGACCATAAAATTTAAAGAAACATAGCTAAAATATATGTTATTTAAACAGCACATGGTTAATTAGGATAGAAACTGGATAAGCTTAAGAGCTTTAGGAAGTATGGTGGTCAATCATCATCTGAGGAACAGTGTGGCTTAAGTTTACACAGGAGATTTTTTATGTAGGTAGTGGGGACAGGTTTGAGTGTGAAGGCAGATGTAGAAGTTGAGGGAGGAAGGGGACGGGGGGGTAGAGGTGTCTCTGCTGATGGTTAATTTGGAGATGGAGTCAAAAGTAGGAGTTAAATGTGGTGGAGGTTTCCACAGGGTGGTTGATGGGAAGAGGGTTAGGAGAGCTAGGGTACCTGGAGAGAGAATTTTATTTATGCTATTTCAAATTTATTTGGGATTCCTGTGGTGGTTTGTTTGGGATTTTTTTGGTAGAAGTTTTTCTTGTCATTGGTAACCTGCTTTTTGGTGAGGTTGTGGAGTTGTTTGCATTTTAGGAGGCTAGTCTGGAATTTAATTTGAACCAGTGTTTCCAGTCCTTGTCTTTGTGCATTAGAGGGTGGGTGGGCTTTGTTAGCCATGGTGCAGGGCGGGATTTTATTTTGATTCTTCTAGGCGGAGCCAGGGAGTTGAGAATATCTAGAAATGTAGTGTTGAATTTCTGTACAGCTTCATTGAGGACTAAGTGGAGCAGGGAAGACCAATTTATGGAGGAGAGTATATTAAATACCACCGGGTCGAAGTTGGATAGGGTACATTGGTCTTTGAATTTGTGTGATTTGCAGTGTTTTAAGGCATATCTTTGATGGTAGATAGGGGAGTGATCGCTTAAAGAATCAGATAGGGTTTTGGGGTTGTGGTAACGGCTAGGATTGGAGACTAGGATCCAGTCCAGGATTGTGCCAGAGTTGGTTGGCTTACTTATGTGAGTTGGGATTGTAATGAGTTGAGTGAAGCCATGCAAATTTATAGTGGAGTTAGGGGAGTCAGGGGTGAGGGTTTGCCAATCATTGTTGGCATCACCCAGTATTATACTTTCATAAGGTAAGGAGTGAGTTAGCCAGGAGGGAATTTGTGCAGGTATAGGAAAATTATTTCCAGAAGGACTACAGATGGTAGCAATTATTAGTTTTTTATGGCTAAGTTTGCAGTTGACTACTAAGAGTTCTGCAGATTGAAACTTGGGGAGGGAGATGTTGATAGGGGATAAGATAAGTTGGTCAGTATAGAGTAAGGCTACACCTCCACCTTTTTTGGGTACCTTGTCTAGGTGGAAGATGTTATATCTAGGGGGAATAGTTTCATTGTCAGAGTTGTGGGGTTTAAGCCATGTTTCAGTCAGAGTTATTATGTCTGCGGAATGTTGGGCAATCCAAAAGTGGAATTCACTGACTTTATTAAGGATGCTGCATATATTCAGGGAGTATAATGTTAACAGTTTGGAGGGGGAGTTGGGGAGGGAGCGTCTCAGGAATGGTAATAATGGGGGGGGGCAGGGTTAGGGTGGATATCTACCGATAGGGATGACCTCGTGGAGAAGAGTGTGAAAATAGGAATTTTAGAGCATAAGGTTGGGTATTTGGCTTTGTTTTTAGGGGGTGAGATGGGTGTAGGACCAATTTGATCTTGAGAATGAGTGGACTAGTGTGGTTGAAAAGAGAGGAAGATATTTCAAAGGTGTGGTGAATAAGTGTGAAGAAGGATTGGTTAAGGTAGGAGAAGAGTTTTTGGAGGATTGTGTTATATGATAAGAGGACAGGTGTGAGAGTAGAAGAAGAAGAGTAATAGTGGTGAAGATGAGTAGCATTCTGTGAGTGGATGAGTGACAATGTTGGTAGGGAGATAAGTGGGGAAAGGAAGAATGTTACAAAGAAAGGGGGGTTAGTTATTAAGAATATTCCAGAGTCTAGAGGAGGGGGCTTAGGTTGTGAAGTACATGTTGAGGATATGTAATAAACAGCATAGAGGTGAGAATGGGAAGTTAGTTGGGAAAAGGATAAGTGAAGTTTGTGAGTGGGTGTGTAGGGGTGGAGAGGTGAGAGGGGTATGAGGAGGTGAAGGGTGTGTGGGGTAATAAGTCAGTATGAGTAGTTTAGGAGGGGGGTGACTAGAGTGGGTAGTGAGATTTGATTGGAGGTCTAGCACAGGAAAAGGAGGTCTGGGAGGGTTAGAGTGGTTAAAATGTAAATCTAGAGTATTTGAGTGTGGGTGGGAATGGGGGTAAGGTATTGTAGAGGGCCAGAGTGAGCCTGAGCATAGTGAGGGCAAACAGGGTGGGTTGGCCCAGGTCAAGAAGGGTGCCAGAAGCAATTAATCAGGTAGGTTGTAGTGAAATGAGTAAGAAAAGAACTGCAGCAAAACTGTTTAAAAAAAAAAGAAAAAAATATCCATTTGTGGTGTCTGTTTTACTCTTAGTAAAAAAAGTGGTATGAAGGGAGAAAAGGCAATGCTAGAAGTGAAGAAGGGGGGAGGGAGAGAAAGGTTGGTGCTCCTGAGCTACTGGGTGGGGATGATAATTTAGGCAGAGAAGACCTAACGTTTAGCAGTGAAGAGAGATACAAATACCTGCTACCTAGGCAGTATAAGTTAGATGCTTAAGAGTCAAAGTCAGGAGAGGAAGGAGGGAGGAGTTAGTGTATGGAGTGGTGATGTACGAAGAGCCAGCACAGTTTCACAGAAAGAGAGACAGTATTAAAGATATAGGGTGTACATACATTAAGATTTAAAAGTGTTTCTGTTAAGAGCAGGCAGGACTACTGTTACTGAGATTTGTTTTGCTGCGTAAGCCAGATGTTCCCCATGCAAACACAGTCAGGTCATGTTAAAGATGTAGTCAGTGGCAAGATGAGAGGAAACCTATGAAAAAGAAACAAAATGGGGGGAGAAGGCAGAGGTTAACTAGCTAGGAGACTAGAATAAACTCTAGGCGCTAAATGAGCTAGGCAATGAAGTTTAGCAGGGTAGAGTGAAGTTAGGAGAGAATGTGAAGGGAGGTATAGTTAGTAAAGTAAAGGATGGTTTATGGGAAAAACAAGTGACAGGAAAAGTGGAGGAGAGGAGAGTGGCTAGTGATAACAGAGAGAGTGGATAACATGACCACACACAGGTAGGTAGGGACAGAGATAGGAGAATGAACCAATACTTATAAAGCAGGATAAAAACAGAAATATGTGTGCAAACAAATACATAATAATGGCAAGGAGCATCTGCCAGATTTATGCAGTCAAGTATTCAATACTACAAATAGTAGCTTCTAATACCTGTAAGATGCTGACTAAATCAAACGACAAAGAAAACTACTCTATCAAAAGTAATATAGAAAGATCTGTAACAGCCAACACTGCTAATGTTTAAAACAAGCAAAACAAAAGTGAAGGTCACTGCTATAAGATATAAAATAATACAATTTGTGCCTTTTCTTACAATTAATATTCAGAGCTGCTAATTAACAGAGAAATCTGTGCTGCGATTAAGATAAGGAACTATTCTCATGTTACTTGACCAAAATAGCAACATTCTGTGAGAGAGTAATACAGTGTTTAGGTACATTTATTTGAACACTGTTAAACAAATTTTGCAAAATCAAGTTGATAGTAAGAGCAAGTGCTCACTATGTACAGCCTCTGGTTTGCAACAAATAAAAGGGGCAGAGCATCTAGAAAAAAAAAACATTTGTATAATCAATTCAAAATCTGTATGGCAGAAGAGACACTAGAAGTATGAAGCCATATAATTGCTTATCTTACTTAATCTTGTTACACATGAGCGATTTCAGAAACCTAGAACAGGTCGAAGAAGCAGCGCCAGCTTAGCATTCAAGTGAGAAAACAAAGCAGCATTTAAATAATAAACTACCTTACGATTCAATCTACAGTTCCATTTGGTTGGATAAATACAGTATAATCTAAAGAATGGTGCTTGGACATCACCAGACGGCCACGGTGTACCTGAAATGGGGAGACTGAGAGAAAGAAGGTGCCAAATGCCAGCCAACACAGTGTTTTAAATGGCGAAAGGCATCATGGGAAGGCTGAATTAAAGAGACAAGAGCCCAGCACAGAGATTATAGAGAAAGAAGGAATAAGCATAATGTATAGGGGAATAGTGGCTCAGGTCGATCAGGTAGGTTGCAGTGAAGTGAGTAAGAAAAGAACTGCAGGAAACCCTCTTTAAAAAATGAAAAACAAATCCAGGCTATGGATTAGTGTCCGTTTTACTCGTAGTAAAAAAGTGGCATGCAGGCAAAAAAGGCAATGCTAGAAGTGACGAAGGGGGGGGGGGGTTGGTGCTACATAGCTACTGGGTGGTGGGAAATGATAACTTAAGACAGAGAAGAACATAACCTTAACTTAGCTACTGGCCAGTGGTGGGGGAGATACCTAAATGTTTATAAACGAGTATTGTATGTTATTTTTACAGTCGTCATGGACTTCCTATGTGCTATATATTTCCCTTTAACTCTTTTGAACAATTACAGTATCTCCATTAGTATTTAACAGTACGTTATGAATAGATCCCCAAAAATAGGCAAATTCAGGACATATTTTCACCTTAGTATATTAATGTATCATTTATTGAGTTTCTATAAGCGCTAAAGTTAATATGACACAGAACTGCATTCATTGTTGTAAGAATAATCTAGAATATGTTCACATGATATCAGAAAGGCTCCCAAATAAGTACTAGTTCTCATGATTAATAATTATATAAAATATCCATTTCGGCCTTGATTATATTCATAAGGTGAATTAATTGCAACAACTCAGTTTCATACAATCATCTCGGATTGATCAAAAAGCATGGGTTCCTAAGCAATGAAGTATTTCCACATTCTGAAGGTGGTGTTGAGTTACTAGCAGAAACACAGAAGCTTTAGAAGTCAGGGGCATGTCATTCAGCAAAGTTTCAAACAACTTTCTTTTCTCTGTTTTATTGCTGGAGAACTTCCTTCTTTACACAATAGTGCTGCAGTAATTCTAGAGAAGAGTGTTTTTTTTATTTGATAAGCAGGCAAATCCACTTAGCACATCTGCCACTTAGGAGCAGCCAGAGGCACTGTCTGCTTAAGTGAATCACAAAGAAGAAGATGGAGGTTGAAAGATTCAAACCAAGGATGAAGTTTGTTAGTAGTCTGTTGCTTTACTTATTTGCATTAAACTGCCATTAAACAAGGCCCTACTGTCTGTTTAAAAGTATGATACATATCAGCAAAATGAATGAATGTTTTTAATAATGTTGGTGTATCAAAACCCAAACCAAGCTGATATAAAAGCTTATAAACTGCATAAGGCAGAAAGTGGATATCCCTTGTTTGTCAAGTACAGTCTGAGTACTCCAATGATCTGAAGAATGCAGAGTTTGTTTTCCTTATTTCTGAATCCCTTCTGTGTTTTAACCATGCAGTAAGAAAGCATAAATAATGTAAATGACACGGGGGCAGAAAGGAAAGGTGGGGTTAAAGGCTGAGGACAACAGCTTGTCAGCAACGTGCAGGTCTTGAGCTGTTAATCTTTTGACAGCATGAATATTTTTTTCCAAAAACATCTTTATTAAATTATCATGTATGACAGTGACACTAAATTATAAAACCAAAATTAAACAGCCATCTACAGAAACTCGATTAAACCAGTATAAAAGCATGCCTTTGGTATACGTTGCTAACAATTCCTATTTATTTTCCTTACCAGCAAGATGAGAAGATTATGGTCTCTGTTCTTACACAATCTGCTTGAATTAAATTTCCATTACTGTTTATTTTATTTTATTTTACATTTGCTGGATACAATGTCCATTTTCCATTACATAATAAAATTTACTATTTTAAGTTAACAGCTAAGATCAGATCTTACAAAAAAAGGAAAGAAAATTTAAAAGGAACACTTTTACTATAAGCAGTTCATTAAATATACACAATTGTACAAAAAGTACATACTTGATCTCAAAACAGTGAAAGAAACAAAACTGAGGTGGCAGGGATGTGGTCAGAGTTATGTCACTAGGTAGGAGATTCCAGCTTTTACCTATTGTGTTAGTGAATAAAGAAACACCTGCTGTGTTGTTTGCCTTTATAGATTTTGTTGTCAGGTAGGTATAAAATGTTGTGGGCTATAGTGAGTTGAGGAATTATAAGGTAGTTTTGAAATTCTAGCCAGCCTAGTTGTTTTAGATTTAGACAATGGTGGGTCCTAAATGGGTTACTAGATAAAGGGATCCTATTTTTCTGTTAACTAATTTGATGTTGTTGTTAATGTGCTGATCAAGGAGAGATTATTGTCAATGGTTATTCCTAAAAGCTTTGTAGTGAGATCAGGTGAGATGGTGGGGAGAAGAGGAGGAGTTTTGTTTTAGCATTTAGAAGATGGAAATGGGCAAGAGTGATGAGATATTGTCTGTTGTTAAGATAAGATTTAAACCACTTAATGGCAAATTTGTCACAAGAGAGTGATTCAAGAATATTGATTAAGAGTTGATAGTGTCTATGAAGGAAAGAAGGGCAGTGGTGGTACTGTGGTGAGGTCTAAAGCCATGCTGACAGTTTGCTATTATGTTGTGAAGAGAGAGATAGTGTACAAGTTGCTGATGAATACATTTTTCCATGATTTTGGCTAGTAGGTCTAAAGTTAGAGATGGTTCCCTCTTGGATAGTTCTGTTTATAAGTAAGGAAGGAAGAGGGTTTCAGTTTATGAATGAGTCTATATATGAAAGAAGTAGATATGGCTCTTAGAGAGCAGTTAAAGGAGGAGTTAGCTATATTATTTGGAATATAAGAGTCGTTGGTGCTCATTTGTTTGGCTAGGGATTGAATAGTTTCAGAGAAAAAGAGTTGAAAGCATTAGCAGTCTGGAGAGGGGTTTCTGGGTCAGCATTAATTGGGGATGGAGTTTACTGATGACCAGAAGTATTTAGAATTGTTAAGATGAGTTTCCTGAAGTTCACAGTAGTATTTTTTCTTGTCAGAGATTATTGATTTTTTAGCTAAGTTTCTAAGCTGACACTGAATTGTATTTTTTGGGGGGGGGGGGGTGGAATTGCACTCCTGAGGTACAACTCTTTAGATGAAACATTAAACAAAGATCCCTTCTGCCTGTGTTAGTTGTATATCAGGTGGATGTAAAAGACTTGCTAGGACTTGCTGCAGGGTGCAGAGATATTTTATTATGAAAAAAAAGCATATATGCATTTTTGTATACATATATTTAGACATTTATATGCAACCTAGCCAAATGTAGAATAATATCTTAGGCATTACCTGAAAATAAGCTTTATATAATGGAACTAACTTTTCCATAAACATAAATTAAATTCATAATATCTACATGCATATATGAATCTGATTGTTTAACTTTTATTGCACAATTTGAACTATTATATGCTTATCTAATTTAACGTATTTGGAGAATGATTGGACATGTATCTGACTTATATTAACTGCATGACAGTAGAAGGTAAGGAAACAGTCCAGGTTAAATACCACAATGTCCCATCTGGGGTGATATTATAGATTCTCAAGCAGCATTTGTGATTTTAAAATGGCATGGTTGCTAGATAAATATGTTTAGCTTTAATTGTTTTCAATAGTGCTTAAAAGGTAAAGGGGATAAATGATTTTGCAATATATTGGCATTGTTTGATTTTAGTAAAACAAATGCATATCAAGGAATTTCTTAAAATAATACCGCAAACCAAATTACACATTGGGTACATTTGTTGTGTTAAGAAAGCATACAACAAAATTCATAGATACTTTCTAAACATAAATATTTTGGAAACTTCCTCTCTGGTCATAAATACTTGGCACATTGTTTAGAAACCAGTTGTGTTGTATCTGATTTCACAATCTAAAAGGAAAATATCCATCTTCTGTCAAAAGTAATCCTTCTGGTTTAGTCAAACAATTGTTTTCAGTCACCTTGCCCTACTGCAGATTGTTCTAGAGCAATTTGTTATCATTAGGATGTGACGGCCCCAACCCTTTAGTTTACATAAGTTCACAACTAGAAACTTCAAAAACAAAAATTGCATTTAGTGAAATATACGTAAAATAGTCATCATGAAATGCTTTGAGATTCTGAACAATATGTTAAGCTATGCTAAAATCAGTATCATTACAAAGGAAAGTTGTTTTTCTGCAGTTTTATAAGGGTAAACATGTAACAACGTTAGCTGGCATACCCAAATCCTAACAGACAATCTGGAATTTGAAAAGACTCTGGCTTTCATTCATAATAGTCACAGTATTCACAAACTAGTTTACTTTATAACAGCAAAGCAAGCCAAAGTCAAAAAGCATAAAAGTGATTTTAATTTTGATCTGTGGCGGAGACCTTAATGAAAAGATGCAGCTGACATGAAACTAACTGTTTCAGTTGTCAAAAAGTATGGATGAAATTATGTAGAAAGAAAATTGGATGGTTTCATTTTTCCAAGTCATTTGACAGATCAAGAATCTTTGGAAGCATTAAAAGAACGAAAGAAAGAGGTAATGCACAAACTGCTTTTCACACAGTAACTTGTAGAAGTTTCTCAAATTAAGCAATTCCATGTGAAAATACACACACACACACTGAATTTCAGATGGTATTTGGTGAAACCAGAAATTGGTGAAATCTGAATCTTTGTTTCTAAAACAAATATGTTTTAATATGCACAAAACAGACGTGTTAGTCAAAAAGCAACTACATAAAACAGGCACTTACCATTTGGTGTGTGTCTGCACACAGAGGCACTTTCAGCTCCTCCCCGTGAAAACTTGCAGAAGAGAATGATTTCCCCTCTTGGGAGGGATTTATTCTAGAAGAGAGGCTGGGTGTGGTATGCACAAGTAAGATAACTTTATTAACACTTCTGACCCTTATTCAGCTGAGCTCGTTACTCATGGCAACAGGTATGCATTCCACCTGCACAGTGAAAAGCTGATCTACACTTCTGGCACAGATCTCTTTTCCTTTAACTGTTGCAATAGTTTATGACTCTGGACTAATGAAATATTAATTTCTAGAAGGCAAGCATATTATGTCTCAGGTAATCATATAACAATAATTAGCCAAGGCCTGATAAGTTTACAGTAACTTCACAAAGAATAACAACAACAACAACAAAATTATTTTCAGAAAATTACCTGTTGGCTAAGTCAAAAGGACCAAGGTACTATTTCCCTGTTCATACAGTGCACTCACTTCCTCTTTTACAGCCCTGAGAAATGTACTTCTAATATTTATGCAAACACATAACCACTGCAGAAGAAAATGTATTCAAATCCATTCACTGTGGTTTATCAGGTCATCCACTGGGCTTTGTTGCTTTTTTTCAAATAATCAAAATAAAGAAACTTAACTCAGTGAAAGAATGGGAAGAAACTAGGTCAGGAATTTCAATGCTACAGAACAAATGACAGTGAGTTGTCATTTATGTGCTGTTTGAAAGCTCATGCACCTAAAGCTGTGTTTCAATGGAAAACAATTGTCAAAGCTGTAAAACATAAAGTAGCATTGCAGAGCTGTGAGTATTGAGAGGAAGTCAGAGAGTGAAGGAGAGAAAATCATTTTAGGGTGAATCTTTTAAATGGCACTGTATAGAACAAAGGTCTGGGAAGTTTCACAGGCAGCATTACAACTAATCACAATGATAACTTGATTTTGTGGAAACACATAGTCACACTTTGATACAAGTTGCTGATAAATAGTTAGTTTGTTAACACAGAGTAAAGGTGAGCAGTCACACAAACAAGAGGCTCCTATGAGTTGCAGGTCTAATAAGGATAAGTCTAGATAAAATAATAGGCAGTATAGACTACGCCAAGTGGACTAAGTTTAGAATAGACAAGCCACACCTGTGTGAAAACTGCAGTGTATGGCATGTATACCCGTGGCTCTTTTAATGCAGAATACATACCAAGACTGCAATATATTAGGAAAAGAGGTGACTTATCTTCAGCTTACCATCTGGGCATGGGATAATCTATTTGTATGTAGAGGATACCAAATAAATATGGCGGGCCACTCAAGGATAAACAAGTGAAAGAGGGGAAGTGATATCTCCAAAAAGGCAAAAGACATTTGAAGAGATCAAATCCACTTTTATTCTGGCATACCATATATATTGTCAAAGGATACAACTTCCTTAGTGTATGATAGCTGGGCTGTTACCAGAGAACAGCACTTCAGCAACCAAAAACTCTCTAGCAGGCAGCCAAATGAACCCCAACAAGCAAAAGTCAATCCAATAAAAGAAAAAGCTTGGAGTCCGAACATAAAACACTTTAATGAGGAAGCTTTCAAATCCACAAGATTCTTTCTCAACACAACATAAAATCAACAATGTTAGTCAGTTTAAATATAAAATGCCAGCCAGTCATATTTGAGAACCAGTCATCAGTAATTAAAATGCATTGCATAAATAATACTACCTAAAATGCGTTTTAAAGCATATTATTTCCCTTAAGAGCACACAGAGCTCACAGTCAGTCTGGGGCTGGTCGCTCCCTTGCTATCCAGGTCCCCAGTAAGACTCCCCACTGGCACAACTATAGGGTCCAGATCTCAGCCTAGTGGGCAAGCTAAAACCTCTAGCACCCTCTGTCCAACCAGTGCTTTGTGTCCCTGCCCAAGTAGCTGACACACACACACACACACACACACACACACACACACACACACACACACACACACACACACACACACACACACACACACTTTAAGAACAGTTTATACAACCACACAGACACTCCTGGGGAAGGCTGGCACAGGTTCTCTAGCTGTGCCCCTTTTTCCCAGACTATACGGTAGTATCAGCTGCCACCACCCATAATATTTATCAGCTACTCAATGGCCCTTAAAAGAGTGTCCAATTATTACTGTGCAAAATTATTATCCAATTGGTAAGTGCGACTAAACAGTCAAGGCTTATTAGAGTGACTTGGTACAGGATCACTATATACATGCAATGTACTCTATAGCTTAAATTATCTCTACACAAAACAGCCACAGTTAAAAGGTTTAAAAAATATTTAATAATAAATAATAAAAACACAAGACAATACTTTCTACTACACAGTGCTAGTCAAGAGTTCGGAGATCACAGAGAAATACTTAAAATAATTCAGTAGTACAGTTCTGACATCACAGAAAAACACTTAGTCTAATCTTTCTAGTTTCTAGCTATTTGTAAGAGAAAACACAAATCTAAGACAACCTTACATATAGAGCAAGATAGTGCTATGAGTTGGATGGTCAAAACAAAAATGCTTAATGCTCTCTGATTATCTCTGTTTTTAAAATCACATTCTTGGTTCACATTACATCATTCTTCACACACAGGCTACATTCTTTAGTAAGCTCATACCAGGTCAGAAAGCAAAGCCATTAAGGACATTTATGCTTGCAAATTCTGGCCATTAAATCTGGCCTTAAAACAATAGCAAGAATTCCTTCACCTAGAATGGCCAGAGCCGTGTTTACATCAAAGACAAAAAATGCCCTCACCTGCTTTTTAGTAACAGATGCAGGCCATGCTGGAATGGTTCTGGCCTTATCTTACCACTCCCCACTCTATGTCCTAGGTAAGAGACCTTTGCCATACCCACCTGACATTTGCTGGGCTTAATGATCAACCCTGCCCTCTGTAGTCTGCCCAGCACCTCCCTAACATGCTGAAGGTGCTCTGGCCAGGAATGGCTGCAGATGGCAATATCATCTAGGTAAGCAAGAGCAAACCCTCCTGCTCCTGCTAGGATACGATCTACCAGCCTCTGGAAAGTCACTGGGGCATTCTTCATCCCAAAGGACATCTGTGTAAACTCATACAAGCCAAAAGGAGTCACAAAGGCTGACTTCTCTCTAGCACTGGGAGTCAAGGGCACCTGCCAGTAACCCTTGGCAAGATCAATGGTTGTAAGATACTTAGCCCCACCCAGCTGCTCTAGGGCCTCATCTGTCCTGGGCATGGGGTAAGCATCTGACTCTGTGTGACTATTCAATTTCCTGTAGTCCACACAGAATCTGGTGCTGCCATACTTCTTTGGCACCAGCACCACTGGGGAGGCCCAGGGACTGTTGGACTCTTGAATCACCCCTAGTTCCAGCATCTCCTGTACCTTCTCCCTCAGAGTCTGTTTGACTCTCTCAGGTACTATATAAGGGGCCTGCCTAAAAGGCCTTTGTGGTCCTGTATTCACCTGGTGTTGTCCCAGGTGGGTGCACCCTGGTTTCCCAGTGAACATCCCCAAATGCCTGCAACACTGCTCAGATTTCTCGAACCTGGGCAGGAGATAGCTGCTGGGACACTGCTACCCCTTCCACTGAGGTGTCAGCCTGAGCCTCACTGAGGACATCAGTCCCCAGATCTCCCTAAGACTCCTCCTGCAATCCACTGCAAATGCTCAGCACAAGGGTCTCCCTATCATGGTCTGGTTTCATCATGTTAACATGGTGCCATTTGTGCCCCTGCCTTCTGCCTAGCAGTTCCACCATTTAGTTAACATCACTTACTTTTCTTACCACCTTGTAGGGTCCCTCCCAAGCTGCTTGCAGCTTGTTGTGTCTGACAGGAATGAGAACCATTACCTGCTGCCCCACAGCATACTCTCTAGCTCAAGCATTCCTGTCATACCACACCTTTTTCTGTTATTGGGCGTCTGCCAGGATCTCCTGGGCCAAGCCCATGAGTTCTCTGAGCCTTGTTCTGAGATTTAGGATGTATGCCACAACAGACTCCTTGTGAGACTACCACTCACCTTCCCACTCACCTTGAATTAAATCTAGAGGTCCCCTCACCCTATGCCCATACAGCAACTCAAAGGGTGAAAAACCTGTGGATTCCTGGGGAACCTCTCTGTAAGCAAATAACAGATGGGGCAAATATTTGTCCCACTCCCTCTTAAACTGATCTGCAAACACCCGTAGCATGGACTTGATTGTAGAGTTTAACCTCTCAACAAGACCATAATTCTGGAGATAGTAGGGGGTGGTCTTCATGTGCTTCAACCCACAGGACTTCCACAGACAAGCCAGCAGGTCGGATATGAAATTGGCGCCTCTGTCAGTCAGTATTTCTTTTGGGAAACCTACCCTGCTGGAAATCTCTAACAAAGCATTTGCCACCTTCTCTACATCAGTGGAGGACAAAGCCACTGCCTCGGGGTATCATGTAGCATAATCCCTTACCACTAGGGTATACTTTTTCCTTGTGGAATTTGGGGTACTCAGAAGACTCTCAATATCCATAGCTACCCTCTGAAATGGCTCCTTAACCACAGGCAAAGGCATCAAAGGAGCTCTCACCTTGTCTCCTGCCTTGTCTACCTTTTGGCACTGCTCACAGGTCCTGCAGTACCCTGTTACATCTCTGGAAATTCCAGGCCAATAGAACTTCTGTATAATAAGCCTTTTTGTACATTTTATGCCCATATGGCATGCAAAGGGAATGTCATGGGCTATGGCTAGAAGCGCCAGATGGTAGGCTCTAGGCACTACCAACTGCTGTACTCTCTCACCTTCAAGCCCTACCTCAGGGTCCACTCTCTGTATAGTAACCCTATGTCCCAGTATACAGATTCCTCCTTTCCTTGAGAATCAGGTGCCTTCCTAGCTACCTGCTTCAGGCCTTACAATGTAGGGTCTGAGAGCTGAGCCTGTCTCAACTCTCTCCTTGTAACTCTTCCCAGCTCCCCTTCAACAGGAAGTCTGGCATCCACTGACAGTGGTGCCTCACTGTCAACATGGGTACTACTACTCACCTTTCCTTTGCAGTCACTCTGTCCAGGGGACCATCAGTACCCCCAAGCAGCTGTGGCTCACCTTCTGCTACAGGGTAGCTCCCTCCCTGAAGTAACCATCTCACCAGTCCTGGCTGCAAGTATGCAGTCTGTCTGGGTCTCCCCCAGGCTACCAGACTTACCTGCTTGTCTCCAAGCCTGACTGCATGTAACTGCACAAGCACAGGGTGCTGCACTATCAAAATCATTCCCTGTCAGGACATCTGCAGGATGGTAGTTCGGTACCCTGGTTGTCTCAAGACAACCTACTATTGGCATTTTGTCTTTCTCAGTTGCTGGCTCCCTCACCTTTTGTTCCACACCTTGCCTCCATGGACACCTGTATGCCACATGGCCCCACTGGTTGCATTCAAAACATTTAACCCTAGCTCCTGGATGTGTACCTGGACTAGTAGCTTCCCCTGCTACTGGCAGCTTCTGTTGGGGCACTCTGTGCTGCATACCATGGGTTTCTTTTGACCCATGAGCAGTACTGGGGGTCCCTTTCCTGTGCAGGGCTGCCGTGATTGCTAGGTATAGGTCTCCCTTCTTCCCCATCTACTCTGAAGTAGCACATTGTCTGTCAGCTAACCAAATCCTCATGTCCTCAGGCAAAGTGCTAAGGGCTTGTTTCCTCACCAAACGGTCTGTCAGCCCTTCAGAAGTGGTGACCTGACATCCACTCACCCATCTATGGAAATAAATGCTCATTTCAGCAACATATTCACACACACTTTCATCTGTCTTGCCTCTATGCTCACAAAACTTTTTCCTATACATTTTAGGTGTTAGCTTAAACAATTCCAACAAGTGATTTTTAACAGCAGTATAATCAAAACATGCAACGTCAGACATTTTTGACAAAACAGTTACAGCTTTACCATGGAGTAAGGGGGTCAGGAACCATACCCAGAGCCTTTGGTCAGCACCATACTGTTTGCATACACTCTCAAACATATGAATGAAACTATCAAAATTATCCCCCTCTTTAAACTGCGGAAGAAATTTACTGACATTTTGGGTCTTCTGGGGTCCAGTTACTCCCTTCCCCATTATCTCCATGACTCTGGTGAAGAGCCAGCATTTCCCTCTCATGCTTCCTCTGCTGCTCCTTTTCCTCGGCTTCTATCTCCAAACACCTGGCCTCCAACCCAAGTCTCTTTAGCTCCACTCTGCAGAAAGGTTGAGCTGTCCATTCTCTGTGGGTATCATATCTCCACTGCCAGTCTTATTGTCCTCCTGGTTGCTGTTTTCTGATGCAGTTGTAACCAAGGCTGCAATCAGGTCTGCCTTAGGTTTCCATGCACCAGTTCCCTAGCCTGGCACATCTCCACCAGCTGGCTCCTTGTCAGCTTTCCATACTCCTCTGCTGACATGCTGCCTGCTCACTCTGACTAACTAAGCTAACAAAAGAAATAAATCAGTTGTGATCTGAACTCTGAGTATACACTGCATGGATGATTTAAAGTACAAAACACCTTCAAAGCTCACTGTACACAAGCTACAGGACGTCACTCTACACACACCACTACAAGCCAATTAGTATTTGCCACCAATTAATATATGATGTGGATATCCCACCACTGCCAAATGTTTAATATTTTATTTATTATTTATTTAACATTTGTTAACTGGGAAAGTCCAACTTGGACCAAAGGCAATTTTCAGTGGAAGCCCAGGGAGAAATGTTCCAGATGCATGTCTTTGTAATGTGGAAGGAAACCAGAGTACCAGATGGAAACCCACACGAATGCAGGGAGGACATGCAGACTCCACACAGAAGGCACCCCAGCTGAGAATTGAACTGGAGAACCTCTTGCTGTGAGGCAACAATGCTACTGCTACACCACTGTGCCGTCCAACATGTGACGCCTGTGCCCTGGCCCAGCAATCAAGGAGCCTCGATCCTCACCACTAACACCAGTGAGAGGCATCTCATATAGGAGGAAAGGATAACAAATACACACAGTAAAGTGCAATTTCCCTTAAGAGCACACAGAGATCACAGTCAGTCTGGGGCTGGTCACTCCCTTGCTCTCCAGGTCCCCAATAAGACTCCCTACTGGCACAACTATAGGGTCCAGATCTCAGCCTAGTAGGCAAGTTAAATCTTCTAGCATCCTCTCTGTCCAACCAGTGCTTTGTGTCCCTGCCCAAGTAGCTGACACACATACACACACACACACACACACACACACACACACACACACACACACACACACACTTTGAGAAGAGTTTATATAACCACGCAGACACTCCTGGGGAAGGCTGGCACAGGTTCTCCAGCTGTGTCCCTTTTTCCCAGACTATATGGTAGTATCAGCTCTCACCACCCACTAATATTTATCAGTTACTCAAAGACCCTTAAAAGGGTGTTCAATTATTACTGTGCAATATTATTATCCAATTGGTAAGTGTAACTAAACAGTCAAGGCTTATTAGAGTGACTTGGTACAGGATCACTATATACATGCAATGTACTTTAGAGCTTAAATTATCTCTACACAAAACAGCCACCGTTAAAAGGTTTAAAAATATTTAATAATAAATAAAAACAGAAGGCAATACTTTCTACTACACAGTGCTAGTCAAGAGTTTAGAGATCACAGAGAAATACTTAAAATAATTCAGTAGTACAGTTCTGACATCACATTAAAACACATAGTCTAATATTTCTAGTTTCTATTTATTTCTAAGAGAAAACACAAATCTAAGATAAACTTACAAGACAAAAATGCTTAATGCTCTCTGATTCTCTCTGTTTTTAAAATCACATTCCTGGTTCACAGTACATCATTCTTCACACTTCCATGGGTTCCCAGGCTAACAGGCTACATTCTTTAGTAAGCTCACACCAGATCAGGAAGCAAAGCCATTAAGGACATTTATGCATGCAAATTCTGGCCATTAAATCTGGCCTTAAAACAATAGCAAGAATTCCTTCACCTAGACTGGCTGGAGCTGTGTTTACATCAAAGACAGTCATAAAATGCTTGACTTAGCTTCCTTACAACAGAGTGCACTGTTGTTACATTTTTTTCAGTTCCACATGTAACACTATTTTTTCCATTTAAGACAACAAGCCTGTGGCTTACATTAATATTTACTAATGACAGAATTATCTATAAAATTCTATCTAGCTAGGCTGGTAGCATTCACAGTGTCTAGCAGGGATGCAAGCTCCCCTGTGGCCCCCCACACAACCCCGCTTCTTAAATATACCAACTCCGAGATTGCACTACATTGTGGAAATGGGAAATCTTCTCATTCCACACTGTATAAAGATCTCCAGACCAGTTGAGCTTTTAAAAGCTCGATCATATGGTCTCTGCCATATGAAAGTTAAACTTTTAAAAGTTCGACTAGCTGAAGGGGACCCATATATATATATATCCTGGCAGATCGATTCAGTGCCAACTTCACCCCCCTCTCACCCCCTAAATGGCCCATCTCAATACCTGAAGATTGCCAAATTCCAGTAATAACGGCCACACAGGTACAAAACGCACTCTCTAAAGCCAAGAATACAGCATCCATGGGACCAGATGACATCCCGGGCTGTGTACTACATGAACTACAATATGAACTGGCACCTCACCTAAGTGTCATGTTTAATTATAGCCTCACCTCAGGTTTCGTGTCCACTGAGTGGCGCAGAGCTACAGTTATCCCAATCCACAAGGGGGGATCCACCTTGGATCCCAGAAACTACCGTCCCATCAGTCTGACAAGCCTTATCTGCAAGGCCATGGAGCGTATTATCATGGAACTTATAAACAAAGACATTGGCAACCTTCAAACACTGGACCCCACCCAGTTTGGGTTTGTGAAGGGCCGATCTTGTCTCCTGAACCTGATTGACTTCTTTGAATCAGTCTCCAGAGCCATGGACAAGGGTAAGGTGGTCCACACAGCCTATCTAGACCTTGCCAAGGCCTTTGACACCATCCCCCACTCTGGAATCATAGATAAACTTACTAAGTTGGGCATTAATCCCTATGTCACCCAATGGGTTGCTAAATGGCTTACTGATAGAACCCACACTGTAAAAGTAGCCAACTCCAAATCCAGCTCCAGACAAGTGACAAGTGGAGTACCTCAGGGTTCAGTCCTGGGGCCACTCTTGTTTGGCATCTACTTCTCTGAAGTACAGGTCAACACTAAGGGACTCTGGCTAACAAAGTTTGCAGATGACTGCAAACTGGGAGCCATTATTGAATCCCCAAATGATGTGGATACTCTACAAAAGGGCCTTACAGAAACAGATGCTTGGTGCCAGAGCCATGGGCTCAAGCTCAATGCCAAGAAATGTATTGTTATCCCTTTGGGAAAAAACATGTATCCATGAATTACCATATAGGTGGCAGTACACTAAACACAGAAAGTGTGATAAGAGACTTAGGGACACAGGTGGACAGTGGTCTCACCTTCGATAACCACATCGCCACAACAATCAGGAAATCCTTCTATGTGGCACACCTCATCACGAAGGGCTTTTCATCCAGAAAAAAGGAGGTCATTGTCCCACTGTACTCATCCCTCATTAGACCCATTATAGAATACAACGCCCCATTTGGTATGTACCTCTCAAGACATCTGCAACAACTGGAAAGGCCTCAAAAATACCTCACTAAAAGAATCACAGGTCTAAAGCAGATGCCCACGCTGACCGCCTTAAAAACTCCAGCTATACTCTGTCGCATATCGTCTACTCAGAGGCGATCTCTGCTTAACATACAAGGCCATGTCAAACCCAGAGCTGTTGGACATGCTACACTTA
This sequence comes from Protopterus annectens, assembly GCF_019279795.1. Lineage (NCBI taxonomy): Eukaryota > Metazoa > Chordata > Ceratodontiformes > Protopteridae > Protopterus > Protopterus annectens. The sequence continues at coordinate 259,331,823 of NC_056731.1, read as the reverse complement.
AAGAAATCCCAATCCCTCAGAGCTACACGCCCAGGGATCTAAACCTTGTCATCACAATAAACAAAACATGCTGGAGGGATAGGTTCCTGACCCAGAGACTCCCCAGACTCTGGAATAGATTGCCCATACATGTCAAGCAGAGTGCCTCTTTGGACCTCTTCAAGAGGAACCTTGACGATTGGATGGGAGAAAGGAAATTCACCCCAGGGATCACGTCAGTCGCCCTGCTAGACAGGGGTCCAGGAAAGTAAATAATGTGGGAAGAAATAGCCAGGGAATTGTTATGGCTAGGCTTGTATAGGCCCTAGGGCTGATAGCCTAGTACCAACCTATGAACTTATATATATATATATATATATATATATATATATATATATATATATATATAAAACGACATAGAACTAGGAACACATACAAAGCATATAAACATGTGATATATAAATATGTAGTAGAAAAGCATATAAAAGAGCATGGAAAAACATATAGAAGACATATAATGAAATTCCATTTCAAACATAGCTATGCTTCTTCTTAAAGGAGTACCGCACCCACAGACTCAAAAAACATGTTTAAAACATGGCTTGATGTTTCCTACACTTTAACAGCACTCTGGGATTATTTACAGGATTTTAAATATTTTTATATGTAATTCCAGACTCTGACCACCTGGAGGCTGGCATATTGACGTGGTTTGGATAAATCAGGCTGCCATCCAGTATCCCAGAAATCATTGTTTGGCTCAAAAATGTTACATCATGCAGGCCTCCGTTTGCCTAAAGTTCCTGTCATTTCATAGATGTTGCATGCATACAAAGTACTGAGTAAAATAGAACAGTGTAAGTAACATTCCCTGCTGCTGGATGACTACTTAAAACAGAAACAGTGCAAATGCCATAGAATACACTCAAAGTGCTGTTTACTGCCGCCTTTTTTTCTAATTTAGTTTAAATAGCACTAATTTCTGAGACAATGAATCCTAGTCCATTTACTTCTCCCCTCCCCCATAATACTTGGCTTCCCTAGCTGTCAAAGTCCTGAGGGTAATTTGACCTGGTAATTCCATTGATTGTCAGATCTCAGCAGGGTGCTTGACTCATGTAATTTAATCTTTGCTCTAGCATTTCCTTTGTTAGAGGGAACATTTTTTGCTGCACTATAGCCATGGCCTTACTTGACTGCCATCACATCCAGTAAGGTCTTGCACCAAGGAGCTAAAGAATATTGTACTATTAACCAGCTTAGATCTTTATTAATTTAAGTATTAAGGTATCACTTCATGCTTCCACCTTGTTAAAATTTGAGATTTACATGTGCAAAGTGTGTTAGTATGCAGTGTTTGCCTTCATATGTTTTACTCCACTGGTTGGTTTGCAAAAAAAACCTTTTGCAGTGTCCCTGGATTTGTCTTTGTACATACAAACCACATTGCTATATTTTCCCCTTCCTTTTTCTTGTGTCCAGAAGTCACTTATAACAAAGTAATTTTTTTATTGATTTTTTTTTTTTTTAAATAAAGGACATCAAGGTTAACTTACCTTGAATCAGATAATGGATGCCACTACAAAGAATCACTGTTGAAATATTTGTGCATGGACAAAATCCCTTACTAAATCTATTTGCCAACCTCCAGTTCAATTGGTGCTATGGCTTTAATATACTGGTGTGTTTGCTCATGCCTCCCAAATATCTCCATTACATACCACGTTTGCAGTGTAGTAACCACCCGACATGCCCATACACCTTTAGCCATCAATATGCAGCTACTCCTGTTCATGTGAGTATGTGAATTCATTTTCAGACTTAAGGTATGGAAGCTGCACTGAATAATTCTAGGTGCTTGTTCAGGTTTCACATGGTGCTTGCTTAGAGCTACTCTTATGTTAATCCACTATGAATATGTTGCACTGCCACCTCTGATACCAGGGTAATGTTTTAATCTTTCTATTCCCGCACTGCACACTAGCAGTATCTGGTGCAAATACAACAGAGAAGTATGCAAGTGATACACCACCTAAGCATCATTTGCCGTGCAGAATGTATAAGTATGCATACCAAATTTCTGTGTTTCCAAACATCAGTGTTACTACACTACTACTGAATAAAATGAACAGCACTCAGGCTGGGGGAAGGACAAGGGAGCCATGACATCACAGAATGGGTAGGTCTTATTATTTTAGTTAGAATCAGATGACAGCTGTGGTGATGTCACTTTGGGGGAGGGAACTGATTAAAAAAAAAAAAAAAAAAAAGTACCTGCACTGCCTGGCCTTGATGATATCAGTAATTGAGTGACTCCAGCAAGCTTTATTCAAACGTGAGAGAATCATTTTGTAAGTGAAACCATCAAGTATGAGAAGGTAGGCTTCTGTTACAGAAGTAAGGGGAATTATAAAAATTGTAAATGCTTTATTGTTGTTGCTTTACAGAGGACAATTTAAATAGGGAGGAAAAGGGCCGTGAAGTTGAGGAATACATTAGAGAAACCTGTTGTACTCCTTTAAGTAATGTTTTGATCCTTTTCTTACTATTTAGATCTGGAAACTTGTCAGTTCTAAAGAAATGCATCCACTTATACTCAGCCAAGTCAGTATCATTTACAAGATCACCCCCTCTTTTTTGCTTACAAATTCTTTGTAAAACCTTAAATTTAAAAGAATGTTCAGTACTGAACTGCATAATGTGTTTACTAAGAGCATCAGTCTCTATCTGCCTGTGAATCTCTTTAAATTTTTTGGTTAGTTTTATCTGTGTACAAACATTCACATCTTACAAAGTTTGCAAAGTATATCACATTTTCTGTTAGACAGTTTGATGAAGCTTTAAATATAAAGGGCTCCTTTGTTATTGGATGTATAAATTCCTTATCTAAACTAATATTGGCAATAGATGCAATTGTGGTAGGGGACAGTTCCCTGTTTGCTAAAAGGAAAATTCTTATGAGAATCAAATACTTGATCTTTGTAACAGAGTCTTTGTTTTTAATTTCTTTCCTTTTTATAAATAAAATGTGGTTGCTTGTTAATAATTTCACTAATATTTGGGTCAGATTTTAAAATAACACTACTTTTTTGTGCTATCTGTTTAATAAAGTGTGTGTGCCTATTGTACTTTGTGGCATATCCCATGCAAAATTTACTATTATCTTTAGGCCTTTCCTCATCAGTCCCAGTATTCTTCTAGCATTGGAGAAGTAGGGTGCACCCAAACTTTCTTGTTTAAAAATAACATAGTTCCTATTCCTTTCTAACAGCTCTATATCGTATCCTCTAGTTACAAAGTCTGATGTCATACTGTCTATCCCTTGCATAAAACCATCACCTTCTGTGTTCAGCCTCATAGCCCTCAGGCATTGACTACGAACAACACTATTATAAACAAATCTAGGATGCATACTATCATAATGAGCATATCATGTTGATTGCACTTTTTTTTCTGTAAATGTGTGTAGTAAAACAACCATTGCTGAAAGCTACATCAATGTCTAAAAAGCTAATTCTATCTATTAAGCTGTTAACATCAAAGCATAAAAAAATCTGTAGTGCTTTGTAAATCTGCAACAAACTGATATAATGAGCCCACATTTCCAGCTCAAATAAGAAAGATGTCATCCACAAATCTTTTATAGACTACTAGATTAGTATTCAAATATTCTGTATCAGTACCATAAATATGCATCTCTTACAATCTAGTGAGAACAATGTTAGCATAACTATTCACAGTGGGGTACCCATAGCAACCCCTAACTGCTGATGAAAGATCTCCTCATTAAATATAAAAATATTATTATTGAGTATTATATCCAACATTAAACAGCAAAGTTCTATTTTCTCAGTTGAAAAATTACTATGTTGACATAGAAATTCTCTCACAAACTCAATACCTAATTCTTTCGGAATAACCATGACTAGAGAATTTAAGTCCACTGTGACTAAAATAATGCTCATTACTTCATTTCTTTATATCCATTCATATAATTGAAGAAAAAAGTCATTCAGATCTTTTATATGACTCGTGCTATACATTAACAAAGGATAAAGCTGTTCTTCAAGAAACTTAGAAATGGGGGTGGTACCCACTGGCCACCAGACACTATTGGTCTCATTGGTGATACCTCAATATTTTTATGGATTTTGGGTAAACCATAAATTGCTGGAATGACTGGATTAGCCACATATAGAAAGTTATATTATAGTTATTAGAGAACAGTATTTCAACAGAAACAAGGCTGCATGATGTATTATATATGTATAGGACTCTCAGACAAAGTTTGCAACATACTGATTGTACTAAGACCTATGTATTTTCTTTCAGGTATTCACAACTTCTGAAAATTACCAAAGGGCTGGATATAGGTTAAAGACTCCTAGCAGCCTCACATGGCCACCTACTTAAAAGTTATCTTCCAATTTTCTGAAGTTTTAAGTTAACTTAAAGGTCACTCAAAATCACCAGTTGCTGCAGATGCCAGTTACATCCAATAT
>NC_056731.1:259254842-259322342 GCF_019279795.1 Protopterus annectens | reverse complement strand
AAGACTTCTATTGACCATTAACTGTTTGAAATGCTCCTGTAACCCAACCCTTATGTGCAAACATAAGAATCCCCCAGACCCACCCACTCAGTCGGTTTGGTTAAACCTTCCTTACACATTGAGCTGCAGCCTTTATGCACATCCCACCCAGATCTGTCAAATACACAACATTATGTCCATGGAACACAGAGACATTTCTGAAAAATAAATAAATTAATCTTTCTAGGAGGTGGGAGAGGCAAACATCTGCATTATGGTAGGAGGTGGGACCACGCTACCTCCATTTTCTATAACTATGCCTCCCTGAAACTCCTCCTTTCTCCAAAATGTAACCCCAATTGAAAACATCGCTGCTGCCCAATAGATAGTTATACCTTTCTGGGTCAGTCATCTTGTATCTGCTTTCCAGGATAGATAGGAATCTTTACTGAAACTTTTATGATGAAATTACAATCATTTCCTATGGTAGGTGAGAATATTCTCCCAAATTATATAATTTGTGTCCTTACAAATCATAACATTTTAATTTGTTTATGTCAGGTTGCCAGTAAAGAAATGACCTAATAATGACGTAGAATCTTGTACAATATGTGCTGGCCTGCTTCGCATACATAGTTTGTACTGTGGCACTTCACAGACAGATCTCACAGCAGATTTTCCTACAGCTAGTATAACCATAATTAATCTGCCCATGTTTAGTTGGGGTATCCTTATGTTTAATTACTCTTGGCCTGAGGTTATTTATATAACTCAGAGGAGCTATTGATGTAGATATGTGCAACAGAATTTGGTTGGTCAAGTGAATTTTAAACAGGACATATGTCATAATTTCTCCATATAGCTGCCCCATGTAGCCCCAGTGTCTGCATCTAACCTGGACTGTTTGCTTTTTGTAAACACATGTAAATTTAATACAAACTGGTATGTCACTTACATGCAGAAACATGCAGCTCTTACACTGCTGCCTAGAAATTAGACCTAACTGTTTAATATACAGTATCAATGAATGAATGGATGACTCAAATCCTATATTAACAGATAACCTAATGCATACACAGGAAAACAAAGCTTTGCCACTTAGACTTTGAACTGCAACTTATGTAGTCTAGCATAGTACATATAAAGAGCAGTCATACATTATTTATATAAACATGTTCAGAAGGAAATGTAGCTGTTAATGTTTTATACCATGTGACAATAAAACACTTACAATAGATACTCTGTATTCCTGTACTGAAAGAGTACACGTTTCTTGTATTAACAAGCAGCGCCACTATGCTATCGAGAAATGTCAAGCAGTGTTAAATATGATGACATGAAAATGAAAACAGATTATTTATGACTGACATATAATACAGTTTGTTACATATAGCAAACATTTTTTGTAAATTCTGAGCTGGGCAATAAGGCTAGGAGGTTCTTTGAAGTCAAAGAGCAGTAGACTACATTGTGGTTATACTAGGAGGTGTACAACAGCCATTTATTGAGTAGAGAGGCTATAAATCTTTATTTTTATTTTTATTTTATTTTTTTTATTTTACATTTGTTGACCAGGAAAGTCCGACTGGACACATGTCCATTTTCAGTGGAGGCCAGGGGAGAAAAGCTCCAGTTAAATACATGATCGAGCACATAAGAACAATAGTATTTACATACAAATCAGGCAGAATAACATTAGTAAATATCAGACAGTGCATAGTACAAGCTCATAATAAGATATAACAGTTCAGAGGCATAAGGAGAGTAGAGTGGTCCAGGAAAGAAGCTGAGACAGAGGTAACATTTAGGTTTTCCCAGGAAAGGTGCAAGACTATAGTCAAGTATTTTTAGATGATCTTTTCAGTGTGGTTAGAAAGACTTATTGTTTTCTAACAGTCTGAGAGAGAGAGAGAGAGAGAGGTGTAATGTTTCAGGTTTTAGAGAGAGAGAGAGAGAGAGAGAAGGAATATAGAGATTCTTATGCAGTACTATTGTTTGACTTAGTTACAATTAGCAACATTTTGCCAGTAGAGTGTAATGATTTTTGGACTGTAGACACGGCAAATATTTTTTATTCTCAGGCATTTGTCTGGGTTGTATGTGAGATAATGCATCATGACAAGCTGTGTGCAGGTTAAGTAACACCTTAGTTCCAGCCACTGAAGTTGCTTAGGTGCAAGGCAGTGATGTGCACTATAACGATTGTTAGCAGCGAATTTTGCAATATTAATAGCACTGGTCAAGTGAGGAGAGTTGATTGGATTGTAAATTGATGAATACGGAACGTGCGTATAGGACAGCATGGATAAGAAGAAATGAGGCAATGTATATCCTAGTCTGCTCTGTTAGGTAGGGATTGGCTTTATAGAGGGTGTCAGTTTTGATGGACTTTCTTTACAACATGTCTTATGTAGCAGTCAGAGTTTAAGCTTTCAGCAATTGTAATCCCTATTACCTTGGCATGGGCTACCATTTCTATGTTGGTATTTCTTGATGACAGTATTAAGAAGGAGTTTTTTGTTATAAATTGCATAGGAATGACTAAGAGAATTTTTTTTGGGGGGGGTTAGAAGGAGCTGTGAATCAATTAGTCAAGTTTCAATTTGTGAGACCACTTGTTGGGTGCACTGTTGAAGTTTAAGCATGCTTTTTGGCAGAGCAGATGATTGTGGAATTATCTGCATACTGGATGATAGTTGGTTGCTTTTTAGGTTACTAAATGCATATCATCATCATCATCAATCCTTATTTTCCCATTTTTTTACATGAGGTTAAGGTGTTGTGTCAACAGCCAGCATCTCTTCCAGTTCAATGCCCCTCACCTACCTTCTTTGACTTTGCAGATCTTCTCTCACACAGTCCATCCAGCTTTTTGCTGGATGCCCTTGTTTCTTCCTGCCTACTTCCTGTCTGTCCCAAATCTTCTTCACCAGATTGTTTGCTGCTTTTCTGCACAAGAGCCCTGACTACCACAATCTGTTCTCTTTGACCTTCTATGCAGCTGGAGCTACTTTGGCTTCTGCTCTGATGTCCTTATTTCTTCATCTGTCCCACAGCGTGCATTCTACCACCCATCTCAGGCACTTCATCTCCATCACCTCTAGCTTTCTCAACTGCTCTGCCTTTACTGCCCAGGTTTCCATACCATACAGTAGTACTGGTAGCACCACGGTTTGTACACCTTACTTTCCAGTTTCTTTGGCATGCATTTGTCATACACTTTCCCTGCCACTCTGTGCCAGTTGGCTATGTTCCGTTGGTTTTATACATACCCTCCATCTGTAATGTTCTAGAAGGCCTCTATATTTTGACAGTATACCTAACTTACATAATATAATGACTCCCTTGTAATATTTGCCGTAGTCTACAGATATAATTAAAGGCTGTTGCTCTCATACTCCCACAATGGGTAAGTAGCATAAATCATACTTATTCTATGGGGCATAAGAGTAATAGGGACACTTGCAGAGTCTTTCAGGGCATTTACATGACAGAAAAAAGCAAGACTATCCCATAAAACCATAGGTTTATACTAGGCTAATGACCACAGGGGCCTTTACAAGCCTAGCCATGTGACTCAACCCAGTTTTGTCCCTGAGTTCCTTGGATGCCTATATGGTGGGGTATTTTAGTAAAGAGGTAGCTAAGGGTTATGTGGGAGGTATGTTAGTTGTGCATTGATTTACTTACTGTTGACCTCTGTCCATCAGAGACATGACGACTAGACCAGGGATGAATTTGCAATTTTCTATCCAATGATCAAGGTTTCTTTTGAATAGGGTCAGAGATAAACTATGCTTCACTTAGATAGGGAGCTTATTGCATAGTGCAGGGATCCTTTGAGATGCTTATTGGTCTCTCCAGCATGTTCTATTTATGCCACAGGCAAAGTCCAGGTCCTTGGATCTAGCATTTCTGGTATTGTTTGTTTTACTGATGTGCAAGAGATCCATTGGTGTTGATGATGCCTTATATGCTAGGTATCAATCGCCTCTCAGTAACCTGTAGGAGACTGAGTATAGAGATGGGACCTTAAGGCAATCTGTGTAGTACAGGGTATTCATACCCTGGATTCTTCTGATGAGGAACCATTGACGGCATTCCAACTTTTATAAGTGCCTGGTTAGGTAATTGCCAAAGGGGATATTGTACTCAATGATGGGTATGACAAGGGCTGAGTAGAGTGGTACTAAAACTTTCTTGGACTGGGAAGCCATGCCCTCGCTTATGGGTTGGGTAACATAGAATGATTTTCTTACTATCTTGACTACATATTGGTTGAAGGCTAGATTACTGTCTCCATATGTTCCCAGATAAATAACTATCAGGTCAACCCTTAGGGGTGTTTTATCAATGGAATAATTAGCTTTGGTGGGCAGCTTCCCAGAGGGCACTATAATGCATTTCCTCATGTTGAGTTTTAATCTGTGGCTTTGGTGCTAGTCATTTCTTTGTGTTAGAGCCTCTTGTAGGATGTTGCTGTCATGGTGGATTCTATGATAGCTCCCAATTTACAGTCATCTGCGAACTTGTTGAAGTAGGGGCCTTTGACATTAACCTTTACTTCTGAAAAATAGCTGCCAAAGAGAATCGGGCCCATCAGTGACTCTAGGATAGTTCACTAGTGAACTGTCTATTTGTGGAGGTGATTTCACTGATCCTGACTTCCTGGGCCCCACCTGTGAGTCAGACAGAAATCCAGCAAGTTATGTAGGGATTTCTGCCTAGTTCTGATAGTTTGTCAGCAATACCTGAGTGAAGTATTGTATCAAACAACCTGACCAGGTCAAGCTAGGCAGTATGCACAATTTTCCTTCCAACCATAGCCTTGGTGACCATATCAAAGAAGTCAACCAGGTTCAGTAGGCAAGTCCTTCCCTTAACAAAGCCAAACTGCGATGGGTCCAGAGTCTGCAGGTTGACAATGTCCTTGTTGAGCATTTCCATGATAATTTGTTGCATGGCTTTACATATCAGACCTGTCAGACAGAAGAGACTGTAATTTCTGGGGTCAGTTGATGGTCCAGTCTTTATGAAGAAGAATGACCATTGTGGCCCTTTATTCACCTGGCGCATAAACTATTTTGATCTGTAGTTGAACAGTGCCTCAACTGGTCTTGCTAGGTCAATTTTATGCTATTTAAGAGTCAACTGAGCATATTGTGCAGCCCCATTTATGCAGTGTTTTTGCCTTAGCAATCACCACCATGACTTGCTGCCTGTTGATAGTTGGGGGGATATGCTAGAAGAGATTTCATAACGGGTATTGGGGAGGAGTGGGTAGAAAGTTAGAGCTAAATTTTTCAGCCAGTAGATTCGCTATGTCACAATGGTCATTGAAGGTTGTGCCATTTACCACAAGTTCTGCACACTGCGGAGTATTACCTTTAAGGTTCCTGACATAGCTGAAGAAGACCTTGTGACTGTCCATAGTCTGCGATTCTATCCTGACCTTTTAATTGGTTTAGTTGGACTTTATTAGACCTCTTAATTTCTTGTAGCTCTTGTTTCTGTGAGAGTTGATTTTGACTATGACTTTTTTCTTTTGTTATATACCCTGTTAAAGTAAGGATTCCAGTAGAGAGGTTTGTTTTTTGATGTTAGATCTGGGCTTAATTCTGGTAGGGACAGCAACCCCAATGCAGCCATGTACATGTTTGTACAGGGTTTCTGTGAATACTTCTGCATAGTTAGCTATGTTCTTGAGGTTTGGGGAACTCTGAATTTTATCAAAGTGTCACTAAATAGGATGCAGTTTGCTTTAGAATAGTTCTAACTACTACAGGTTTAGTTGGATTTTCCATGTTGATTTTTATTTCAAGGGAAACAGCTTTGTGATCTGACCTCACCAATGAGGACATTACATGGGGGGGGGGGGGTGTTGAGTACTAGATACAATATGTCTGATCCTTTGATTGGAGTGAACACTATCTGGTCCAGGGTGTTTGTATTGATAAAGTCCAGGAAATGTTCATGTGAGTTAGAGGTAGTGTGTTTCCCAGTCTATACATGGGTAGTTACTCCATTACAACAATCTCACCTCTCTTCGTTCCTCCTGTAAACTTATGACCAAACCCATAAAGGCCCACAACTTAGCTGGTGACTCTCTTTTCACCAATACTGTAGGCAGAGTATGGAATTTGCTGCCTAAAGAGTTAACACTAATCTCATCCCTACCTCTCTTCAAACAACAAATCAAACTACATTTCCAAAACCACTGGCTCTGTTCTTGTAGTACTCCAGGCTAACTTTCCAAAACCACTGGCTCTGTTCTTGTAGTACTCCAGGCTAACCTCCCTCTCCTTACTCTCTCCTAACCTTTAACCCTTCATTTTGCCTGAAAACTAACGTCTACCCTGCTTCCCTTCCCTGCTGTCCTCTTATGCTCTGACCTACGTCTACCATCTCTCCCACCTCGTCCTGACTGTCTTTTTTCTTCTCCTCCCTTACTTATGATTCTGGCCTTGTGTCATTTCTTTTCTTTCCTTCATACTCCTTCTACTTCTCTTCCCTTCGAGCTTTTACTGTAATCTACATGGCTGTTGCCTTACTGCATAACCATATGTTTTAGGTAAACTTGCTTTGAAATCGACAGAACATTGTGTATGAGTCTAAATTTTTGAGTTCCTTTAATGTATGCTGATTTTTGATTACTAGTTGATTTAAATGTATATTTTTATGTGTAAGTCTTTATTAACAATTTGTCTATCTGTCTTGCTTATGTTATGTGTGGAGCTTTTCTCCCCGGGCCTCTACTGAAAATGGACATATATCCAGCTAGACTAGCCCGGTCAACAAATGTAAAATAAAAATAAAAATAAATAGTTAAAGTCTCCAATTAATTGGATATTTGGTTGGATGGTGAGTGCTTCTAGTATATCTAGGGAAGACTTGTGAACTTTGTGGGTCATATAGGGTGACCTGTAGCTGGCCAGGATATGGTTTGTAACCTTGTCTATGGACTCTTGGGTGTGGAAGAACTCCAGAGCATCATCCTGTTTAATCAACCTGGAACTGTATTTATTGCTAATGTAGATTAAGACACCTCTAAGACAGACCCATCTGTGCTGCTGTTGGTCTAAATGTGTGGAAGATAATGTAGCCTTCCACTGTCACAGTAGTTTTGGCAGCTTTAAACCAAGTCTAAGTGACAGCAGAGATGTCAATATTCTCTAGATTGATGAGAGTTTGTAGGGTGTGGAGTTTCTTGTTTTATCTCCAAGCATTCAGCAGTAATACTTTCCATGCTGATCGATATTGGATTTCCCTGGAATGCCACCAGAAACTAAACCAGTTATTAAAAAATAATAATTTTCTGTTCATACTGTGGCATTATCCTTGATGAAGGTAGAATGCTGCTCAGTGCAAGGCACATGCCTGCCTGTTACACATATTCAGAGAAATCCATAATATCACTTTTCATGTAGTCTATTGAGGTTCATAGGTTCATAGCAGATTACTAGGCTAATGGCTTAAGGGCCTTTACAAGCCTATCCAGTATAACCCAGTTTTACCCAATGCATGGCCCCTAGGGGCAAGAGGATGGCATGTATTTGTGCCTGTGCATTGAGTTACTTACAGATTGCCTAAATCCATAAGGGACATGGGCACATCTCAGGTCATTTTCTCCCACATGGACTATGACAGAATCATATTGGTGCCGGTGATATAATGACTTCAGTGTATCCATCATATCATGGATCCTTGCTCCACATAGGCAACTAACTGTTATCTTCTCCTTGTTCAGCCTGGTGACAGAGGCATCTGTGTACAATAGAATCTGCTATAACAAGAGTACTAGGTGAAGTGTTTGCTTGCCTTATGGGCGTTATGTTTGGGAGGTCATTGGGTGTATAATTATGTGTGGTGTTAGTTGTTTTTCGTGTGTGCTTTTGTGGTTGCTGAAAACATCTGTTGCCATTTACAGCTTAGGAGATGCTTGAGGTATGGCGAGCTTTCTTTTAAGTGCATCAGAATGAGAAGATCTGCGTGTGTGGTGAGTGGTATGTGTAAAGGATGTGGTATATGTGCTGTGATGATGTGAGTTATTGCCAGCTATGCCATCAGAGGTAGGGCATTGGATGGGTAAAATATGCTAGAATAGCTAGCTGGAGTTTTGTAAGAATTATATGTCATTTGTATATCAAACTGATTTGTACAGATGCTTGTGTTGAAAATGTATTTGTAAAGCTGCTTGTGTTAAAAATGTACCAACAGTGTATCCTGCCGGACAGAAAAAAATACAACTGTATGTCAGACTGTATTGTAACTTTTGAAATTAATATATTGTAACAGAGGATACTAGAAGAGAAGAGGTTAATTGCAGTGCAGCTAACTTTGAAAAATAGTCTGAAATTAAATTACCTGATTTAGACCATAAAAGCTGTATCTTACACTTCTGATTGCAGCCAGAGACGAAATGTCTGCGAAAATCAGGAATAGGAATCCTACTGTATTTTCATTAGGGATGAACTAATTGCTACCCTGGAAGAGTCGAAGTTTTGAAATGGTTTTATAGCTTCCAGATGCTATAACACATCTTAGCAAAGCTCTATGTGTGTGTATTATTGACACAAGTGTGCTATATTCTGGTTCATTTGCTAGTAAAGGGGGTAGTATGGGAACCAGAAGTCAGATGACCAGATGTATGTGATGCCATTCTGTAATCCAGCACTGAAATGATGTTTTAATACCAGTTAAGACAGAAGTCTCAAGGTAGTCTGTTTTTAAAACCCGACCAAGAAGGAAGTACTCTAATCCCACTTCATCTTGCCTTGCTTTAGTAAGTAACTATCGAATAGTAAGTCTTTAGTCAGTCAGGAAAATATAATGAGATTAGTTAAGTACTGCTTTTCTGTATCTGTGTGAATCTAGCAATCTGTGTTATGTTTAATATTTCCTGTGAATGAAACTCTGGTGTTTATTGTAAACAGATATTTGGTACTTTCATGTTCTTTCATAATTTCTTATTAAATATATTTAAACTTTTCATTGTGGCTGGTCTTTGAGAGAATATTTTAACCTTTGAGAGTACTTATATTCATTTGGTGACACTGTGGCCACTTCTGAAAGCCTTGTTGAATTGGTCAATCACTACCATTTCTATTAGTATTAACTTTACCCAGTGTAATTGGGTACCATTGAAATATCCTTAGAGTAGCTGACTTTGGAGTGTTCTGGTGGCAGTACCTACCTTATAGTCTGGGCAGAGGGGGCATAGCTAGTAAATCTGTGCCAGCCTTTCCCAGGTATGTGTGTGTGTGTGTGTGTGTGTGTGTGTGTGTGTGTGTGTGTGTGTGTGTGTGTGTGTGTGTGTGTGTGTCAGCTACTTGGAGCAGGGCCATAGAGCACTGGTTTCACAGAGAGGGTGGTGGAGGACTTGGCTTGGAACACTCAGTTGAGTACTCAACTCTACAGCTTTTCCAGTGGAGAGTCTTATTGGGGACTTGGAGAGAGAGATAGAGGGAAATCCAGCCCTGGGACTGAGTGTTTTCCCTGTGTGTTCTTAAGGGAAATTGCACTTGGTGCAGAGACCTGAATCTGAGAATACTGTGTGTATTAATTTTTGTTCCAAGTGAATGTCCCTCTCCAGTGTCAGTGGTCAGGATTAAGGCTCCTTGATTACTGGTCAAGAAGAGGGGTGTCACATGTGCTAATGACAACTTTGTAAGTGAGATTTTTGCCTTCAAGGAAGTTAAGTATGTATGTCTCCGTCACACTGTGTTACTTTCTTTAAGGATTAGAAGGTTGTCTGAGTACTTGAGATAATTTCTATATTGTCTCAGGATGCCCATATCTACCAAACTTGTAACAGAGACATTAGGAAATTGCAAATCCATGCTGTCAGGACCTGTATTAAGGCTGGCTTATTATGGTATAGGGACTTGGTTTTACAGGGGTCACCTGAGTGGTGTCTAGGGTTAAGGCCAGATATTAGATAGTGCAATTATCTTATATTAGTGCTGTGTGATGTACTGACTAGATGTCCTAAGCTTAGCTCCATGGAAGGCCTTTCTATGTTACACATTAAAGTCATAAGTACTATCTTTATAGGTTTGCTACTACACAGGGTACTGTTAACTGCCACTGTGTGGTGAATAGTTAAGCAAAAAAGTGCCAATAATCAACTACACTTTGAGTTCAAAGGAATGCTTCTCAATTCAGAGAAACCAAGTAAACACCTTCTGCCATAAGAGGGATGATCCTGGAACTTCTTAATGTCACAGTACTCTAGATGGCAGTGTGTGTACATTGTAAGCCTTCCACAAACCATTAACTGTTTTAACTGTTCCTGTATATGAACCTTACATGCAGGCAGAGGACCCTCCCCATGCATTTAATCCTCCTTATGTTTTTACTAACAGCCTGTGTAACTAGGCAAGTTAGCTCAGGGAGATTCACAATATTATGTATCATAGTACTTAGAAATATTTTTAAGAAAACATTAGTTCTTCCTGGGGAAGGGAGTCTGTATCAAGGTACAGAGTGCGGTAGGTACATTCCATTCCGCCTCAAGCTAGATAGCCTTATACATCCAAGGTAACTCAACCCCTAATTACATCACAACTACCTCAGTGCAACATAATTTCCCTGTACTGTCTATCAGCATCCTACCACAGCACTTTCTTCATCTTGCTTCCTGATGTCCCACCTATATAGTTCACTTAGATTATTTTATAATGTTGGAATAGTAACAGCATCTCTTGTCATAATCCATGATAATTTAACATCAAAGCAGTCTCCATACTGTCAATCAGATATGCTTCAACTCACCAAAAACTGATGTACTGTTTTTTCTTACAAGTATCTCAGGAGCCTTAAAAATAGAAAAGCTATATATGTGATGCCCACAGCATGAGTTTAGGCAAACTAAAACTCACTGCAAAATATCCCTGCTTATATTAGGGGATATCGGGCACAACCTAGAATATGTGTAAGTAAATTCAACAGTACATGGCTCTTTACTGCCTTTTTGGCAAATATCACTTGGCTAAACACGTAACTTTTTTGCCCAGAATATTAACGAGACATTTGCTATTTTCATATCTTGTTTTTACAGTATATCCTGATATAATTGCTATATCTGAAACAGCTTAAACCAAAAATTGCTAAAACAAAAAAGTTCTTCTAGTGGATAATACGTTGTGACATGATAGTTGTCACAGTGGGAGAGGTGAAATAGTTATAAAATATAGCGGATTATGGTTGGGTCTCCAATGATAACCTGCATATTATGTCTTCAAGATATAAATGACAAGAAAGTCACCTCCAGAGAAAAAAAAATGAGAGTTGAATCTTGGCATTCAGTTTTGACATTCATGTTGAAAACTGATAGTTACAATATGCGATACGATAATAATTCTTCGTAGTGCATGGATATTTATCTGCTCCATGTTTTGTTAGTTATGCAAAAGTAAAAAAAGAAAACACCAAATGTTGTGCTGGCTTTGAAAGCCAGGAATGTGTTGGGGAAGTGCTTTGTCTCATGCATTCCCTGTCTAAAGAGAATTAGTTTGATTCCAAATACATTTTTGATGGTTGTAATGTAGTAGACAAAAGGCAGAAGCTGTTTCTTGCTCTGTTGTTGCTGTTTACTGTCTGGCATTGTAAGTTTTACAGCCAGGCATCATCTTATAGTGTGTAGGGGTGCTTAACAGTTGTCAAGCACCCTTCTAAGAGTTGCTAATACTGGGTCTCGTACTAAATTAGTGCTGAACCAGGAAGTCATTTTAAAGGATTCGGAGCATAATACCGATGTTCTGTTTACTACAACTATACAATGAGCACAGTTCTAATACCCCACTTTTTAAGTCAAAATTTATATTAGCTGGTATCAAGATTAAGCAATACAAATCCTTTACTGCAGTGTGCATATACATTCCATCAGATGCAGATAAAGACACTGCTGAAGATGTTTAGTTCAGTATAGCCCCTAATGTCACGTTTCTGACAGGAGAAATTAGCATTAATTGGTCATTGGATAGTAATTCTCATTTGCACATTTACTTAATCTATTCAGTCTCACTTAACATGTCCATCAAGGTATTAAGACTGACAAAATATTGACAGATCATCCTGATGAAACAGTACCATCAAATGCTTCCCGTCTCCTTTCCGGACAATATAGTGCATGCAGGTACTATATCAGATTTTTCTAGTGGTCATTATTGTATCCTCCCTGTTGAAGAGTACAGTAAGGTAGAGAAGAACTTACCTTACATCTGAATGAAAAATATATAAAATAAAAATAAAAATAACAAAAAAAACTTCCACAATCAATCTTCATTAACATATTGAACTGGGTAAAGTGGTCCTCACTTACTTTTTTGAGCCTAGATTGCAGAGCTGAGAATTTCCATGAAACCATTCTTGCCATCTTTAAAGTCAAAGTCAAAATCAAAATAAATTATTGTCATTCAGACCATACAGCAACAGTACACAGCTGAATGAAACTGCATTTCTCTAAGCTCATATGCAAACATAAACACATAAACAAGTACACATACAAAACAACGCAACAGTAACAACAGCAACAGAGTTCAAGCCATCCTAAGGCACCATATCTGTATTAAACCCATCACAGCAACTACAGCAATCCTTGCCATCCACACCATCACTATCTCCTTTTCAGCAAATTAATATCTTAAGTCCCGGACCAGTCTCCAATTGAACAGAACCCAAATTTAACTGCCACCATTCAAATGCCCAAATGATCACAGTGACTAATGCGATAAAGCAACCAAGCAACCACAGCAATCGTTCAGCATCACCATCTTCCAAACCATCACCATCTTTATCTTAACAACTGCATCATCTCAAGTCCCAGATGGATGCCTCTGACATCCAAATTAGCAGGCCAAGCCGGGTTTCTGCCTTCCACCTTTGGCACAACTGCTATAGGCCACAAATGGCCCTGGTCATCCCAAAGATCCAAAACAGTCACTATCACCAAAACCACAGCAAATTTACAGCCTAAGCCCAAAAAACACCACCACTGCAGACAACCACAAATCTGATCAACAAATGGATGGTAAGTCAACAAAAAATACATAAAAATACAAAATGCACACCAGGAGCCAGAGTAGCCACGACCACATAACACACCATCATTTGAGACCAAATTACTTGAAAAAGTTCAAGGTAAAGGCAGACAGCACCCTCCTTTTTAATAAAATTGAAGTTTTTACTATACCAGTAAATTAAAAAAAGTAGTTTCATGATCTAAGAAAAATCTATCACATCCCATTCAGTACTATAGTGTACTACCACAAACCACAGTATGAGCCTACAAATAGCCCTAGAGTCTTTTGTTGCATCATTACTTACCTCATAGCCAGAACCATTTTGTAGAGGGCTAAAGTCCTAACTGCAGCCCAGGTGACCCAGGTTTGATTAGTGATTCATACATCCGAGGCACTGACAGGACAAAATGAATGTGCCTATCCCTGGGGGAAGAGCTTATTTCTAGGCATTCCCTGAAGCCAGGCATGGTTAACAGAAAGAAGTAGCCCTCAGACAGAACAGAGAAATGTGGGGGGGGGGGTGGAGGTGGAAGGAGGAGCTGGTAGATCTGGAAATGGCCCAAGGCACTTGTATGACTGGAAAGTATGAGTGCAAAAAAATGACATACCTCATTTGTCCGGATAAAAGAAACACAGACTTGTTGTAAATAAATTTAATGAGTACTACTTAACGTTGTTCTTGTCTATTCCAACAACTAGCCACACTCCTCATAACAACCAAGTACTCGTTTCAGCATCTGCCTCTTTTCAGTTCTCTCTTATCATTAGTTCTAAAGTCACAATAGTGATACAGTACAATAATGATACAATACATTCAATTTAAACATCTCAGTTTTGCTGCAGATGGACTAGCCTAATCAGTATCAGTACTTGCCAAGCGATCCATAAGGCAAACGAAATCCCAGCCTGTTGCAAAGTATTATCATTATCACACTCACACTCACACTCCCCAGAGATGGTACATCTGTGGAACTTTCTAACTATAGGACTACAGCTCTGCTCTCTTCTCCATTTTATGAGAACTGTCTTCCTACAAGCACTTCACTGCATGAATAGAAAAGC
Source organism: Protopterus annectens (assembly GCF_019279795.1). Taxonomy (NCBI): domain Eukaryota; kingdom Metazoa; phylum Chordata; order Ceratodontiformes; family Protopteridae; genus Protopterus; species Protopterus annectens. The sequence goes on along the minus strand of NC_056731.1, from coordinate 259,308,279 downwards.
ATACTTTTCTTTAACGATATGGATGGATTTTGTTTTGGTCATTGTAGAGCAACTGTGTTCTTAACATTTATAGATCACATCTATAAGAAAGTCAGTGAAGACAAAATACTAGGGGCAGTATTCATAGTCATTTATGTAAATATGTTTTTCGGGGGCATGCATGAACAAGCACAGCTAATGTGTGATAAACTCATATGTACTTATGCAAATGTGCAAATAATATGATGGAAATGAGGAGAGATGTAAATCTTCATATGCTAATGAATTATGTTTTAGATAATTTGAGATTCATAGTCCGTTTTTTCTGCTTTTCTGCAGTGATCACAGATGCACTATATCTAGACAGCATTGCCAAAGCTATCAGAGTTGCAATTGGTGAAAATGTTGTCACTTGCTATGAGCTTTGCTATTCCTGTCTCTGAATTGCTTGTCTTGGCTAGGCCAAAACTGTTTGCTCCCAGTTATGCTCTCCTGTCAAAAAAATGCAAACATAAGCAAATACTCATTATAACTTTGATAATTAGGAAATCCTTGATAGCTTCAGAGTGGACAGAGACATTATAAGGGTCTTAATGGGCATGTTTGACTCCATTAGGGCCACTGGAGGAATGTGTGGTCTTCCTATTTTTCTGGACAGCAAAGTATGTATAGCCCTCACTACACTTGCTATCAGGACCTTCTAGAGACAGACTGGGGATATGCTGGGCATCTCACAGGCTTCTGCCTCAAGGATACTGCAGCATTTCCTGGATGTACTCTTGGCATTTGTGGATCATTACATCTATTTCCAGGTGTTACCTCAGGACCAAGCCAGAAATATGCATGTCTTTTATGGGCTGGCACATTTCTCTAAGGTACTCAGTGTGAAAGATTGCACTGATGTTGCAATTAGAGCCACTCCTGGTCTACAGGGGAAGTGGTTCCACAACAGGAAGGACTACCATTTTATCAGTTGTTAGGTAGTGTGTAATGCATGGGGGGGGGGGTGTATCACCTATGTCTCTGCCCAGCATCCTGGCAGTGCACATGATTCCCATATCTGGCACACTAGCTCACTGTACAACCTCTTCCTGCACAGTATAATGCCCAGTGGTTATCTTGTGAGTCGGTTGAAAAATATTTTTATATGGTATTTAAGTAGTTATTCATGTTAAACTGTTTTGCTGTATAGTAATGTTTATTTTAATGTTTTGTCTCCCCCTTCTCTCTCTCTCTCTCTCTTTTTTTTTGTTTTTTTGTATGTGATGCTGGACATCTACTGGAGGCATGGCTCATGAGAAATCCATGTAGAGCTACAGAAGAGACAAATATGACATCCCTTTTGTCACTGAGAGAGTCTTTCTATTCCTGAAGAGCTATTTCAGCTACCTGGATGAGTTTGGGGGTACCCTTCAGTATGACCCAGCTACTACATGCAGGATGTTTACTGCATGTTGCATTCTGCATAACATGATCATGAGCTGGTCTGGTGGTGAAGTGATTCATGTTGTCACTGCAGCTCCCAATTGTAGTCTCACTATTATTAATAATGACCAGCCGGCAGCAGTAGTAAGGGACCCGATGTGGCAGACTTATGCATGGCATGTGGCTGTGCAGGTAAGGAGGTAGCATCTAGTCCAGACCTATGGACCATAACATTCAAGTTAGCATTTCCTGTCTTCTTAAAAACATATATAGTGTAAGTCATACATGGAATGATATCTGTGGGCTATGCTGTGTGGTACATGGTGTCCTGTCACTATTCATCTGACATTCTCTTTCGTCTCATTTTTTTTATTACCTGTTTGAATAATACTTATGTTGTGGACATGCCTGACTGCTCACTGATTCATGTTCAATAATGTTGAAAGGCATGAAATACAAAAATAACTCACAATTTTCTTTGCTGTAATGAATAACTTTTGCTTTAGTGATTAGTAAACTATGCAACAGTTTCCACAACAATTTAATACTTCATGAGGCAATGCCTGCAAATGTATATAACACTTTCATTTATACAGGACTTTTGTTTTTACCATATTCTGTTGCACTGTACATCAAATTACTTCCCATAATGTCATATGAAATAACTTCAGAAACTGTCATAGTTTGTGTCGTAGGGAAAGTGCAGAGCAGCAGGTAAGTTTACATTGCAGGATCTTATTTTAGCGGAAAATTTTCTTATGATATATTTTGACAGAAAATGTTTGTTCATTATTATTTTGATGTTTTAGGTGACTGCCACCTGAAGAAATGGTAGTCCATGTAGCATTGTTTTTAATCAAATGTTTATTCATGGTGTAACTAATAGCTTTACATGGATGAACTGTATATATATATATATATATATATGTATATATATATATATATATATATATATATATATATATATAGGGTAGTGTGACAGTGGTGAAGTCTGCAGTGGGAGTGACAGATGTTTTAAGGTGGAGGTGGGATTACATCAAGGATCAGCTCTGAGCCCTTTCTTTATTTGCAATGGCAATGGACAGGTTGACAGATGAGATCAGACAGGAGGCCCCATGGACTATGATGTTTGCAGATGACATTGTGATCTGTAGTGAGAGTAGGAACCAGGTTGAGATGACTCTGGAGAGGTGGAGATATGCTCTAGAGCGGAGAGGAATGAAGGTCAGTAGGATTAAGACATAATATATATGTGTGAATGAGAGGAAGGATAGAGGAATGGTGAGGATGTAAGGAATAGAGTTGGCGAAGGTGGATGTGTTTAAGTACTTGGGATCAACAGTTCAGAGTAATGGTGAGTGTGTAAGAGAAGTGAAGAAGAGAGTACAGGCAGGGTGGAATGGGTGGAGAAGAGTGTCAGGAATGATTTGTGACAGACGGGTACCAGTAAGAGTGAAAGAGAAGGTCTACATGAGGGTAGTGAGACCAGCTATGTTGCATGGGTTGGAGATAGTGGCACTGACAAAAAGGCAGGCGTCAGTGCTGGAAGTGGCAGCATTAAAGATGTTAAGATTTGCACTGGGTGTGACAAGGATGGACAGGATTAGGAATCAGTATATTAGAGGGTCAGCTCAGGTTGGACAGTTTGGTGACAAAGTCAGAGAGGCAAGATTGCGTTGGTTTGGACATGTGCCAAGGAGGGATGCTAGGTATATTGGGAAAAGGATGCTAAGGATGGAGCTGCCAGGTAAGAGGAAAATATGAAGGCCTAAGATAAGGTTTATGGATGTGGTGAGAGAGGACGTGCAGGTAGTTGGTGTGACAAAGCAAGATGCAGAGGACAGGAAGAAATGGAAACAGATGATCTGCTGTGGTGACTCCTAACGGAAACAGCCAAAAGAGAAGAAGAATATATATATTCGTTCCCCCCCCCCCAGCCCCATTCCCCATTGCAACTTAACAGACAGCTATAGCAATGAATTTAATTCATAATAGTTAAAGATTAAATGAGTCATACACATCTCCTATTCACAGGACAGGTGATGGTGCAACTGATTAGGTGGAGGGGGCTACCATGAGAACAGTAAGTTGAGTTAGCATGATATTGTAGCCTACTTGATGATGGTGACCTTGCTGTCACTGACTTGACACTGCTGCATGAATGTGATCATGACCTGGAATGTGAGGTTTTTCTAGGTGTGGATGACTGTTGACATGGCCTGTGTGAAATGTCTTGTGATTCTTCACTGGGACTACTGTTTTGAAAAGAAGTGGTAGTATCGTGTGATGTCCCCTTCTCCTACCCCTCGTAAGACAGAGTCCAGCTTGACTCTGGTACATCCTAACTAGTGTATGAATGGAGAAGACAACTGATGTTTGATGTGCCACCATACTATGCATCAGTAACTAAATAAACAGCAACAAATGAACTAACTCATGTAACTTTCAGTCTGAAGAAGTCTCAGTGTATTTATGAGATGAAAGCTCTCACAAAGGTTTAATTTCAATAAATTTTCTACTTTGGTTTTTACCGGCTTTTATTATTTTTTTCACTACACATCAGTAATACCATGGCATTATCCCTGCAATCTGCCATTTCAAAGTAGTGCTAAAAATCATCATGCATACCCTGGAGGACTGGCAGTGCTCTGAGCCCTAATAATGTCACAGCACATTTCTAGTTGGGCAGCCAATGCTTTATATGTTTCATGGGGTTCTGTAATTAATTCCTGTAACTAACTCACCTTTGTAAAAGTGTCACTGTGGACACTATGGCCTCTGAATTCTGCCATCATCCTCAAAGTGTTCTTCTTAGTGTATAGATACTGGTATAGAGGTGCAGGGGTGTTCGTCTGGTACAGCTATGAATGCTATGTCAAGATGACCTTGACGTTGACATGCACTGTCAGTTTCTGTAGAGTTATGAACATATTGTGAGGTGAAAGAACCTGCCATTAAACGCGGGGACTGCCTCCCACTTCTCCCAGACTGCCTCATAAATATAATTATGTTTATTAGCGACAGCAGCACCCATTCTGCTGCTCCTGTTATCTCAATGTAATGGTACAGTTGAACTGTTTGTTTGTGATGCCGACTCTGTAAAAAGAAATGATTACAAAACATTAATAACAATAATATTGCAACAGCATGCAGTATAGTATGCTTACAAGGGGGTGAGTGGAGAAACTTCCTACACACACTGCCTTCACTATTTGCTGGTGTATAAGGCTCACCTAATAATAATGAATTGTGACATGTTTAATGACATCATTCCTTGTCAGCATTCAATTCTCTCTATATAACGTTAGTAATTTTAAACTGACCTTCATGAAGAGATGAATGCAACTGCTGCTGCAGACATTGGTTAGATGGAACAGTGTCCACACCACCTCTAATTATTCCTGCTGCATCATCTTCTGTGTCATAGTCACCCCCATAGATGGACAGAAGGTATTCATCAAGACACTTGTGGAAGCTGCACTTACAATAACAGCAGATGTTTGCATTCTTCCATGCTGCTGTAAGCTATAGCTATTTGGGTTATATCCTGTCCAGGATATAATGGCCAGCCATTCTTCAAAAGTCTCCAGCTTCCATCCACACTTTCGCCCAGGCTGCTGTGCCTTGAAACAGACAGGAAGAAAACTGCAGCCTAAATGCCAATTTCTTCAGGAATTTCTTACCCTAAAAAGGGAGAGAACCCACTCATCCTGAAATCCATAATCGCTTGAAGTACATAACTTTAATCTCAAAAAGTGACTATATGCAGAAAAAGGGGAGTGGAGGGAAGGAGTGACTACTGCAGCAGTGAGGAATTTAAACTTCTACTGTTATGGTAAGTGCAACTCATATAACTGTATTATGCTCATCATTCTCACTGTTGCAGTTGCCTATAGATATTTGAGTGGATTACCATAGCTTATCTATCCTTGGAGGATGAAGTTTGGGATCCAGGAGCTTCTGGAGTATAGTCCCAGCAAAATCTAGAAAAGAAGTCCAGTTTGTAATGCTTTGGAAAAGTATGTGCAGAGAACTACATAGCTGCCTCTAGTAAGCTTCTAATATCCAGTCCTTTCCAGTATGCCACTGAAGAAGATACGGCTGTAGTAGAATGAGCCTTAGTTCTGCCTGGAAGAGATTTGCCATGGTAGGAATAACAAAAACCAACAGCACAGTAAAGTCATGCTAAAACAGTCTTTTATTGACATGGGCTGCTTTTTTTTTGGCCTATCATTGGAGAAAAACAGTTGTTCAGCTTTCCTAAAGAACTTTGTTTGTACCTGAATTACCCATGCCCATTCAGATTATGGATAATCCTTTTTTAATGAATTTTAGGATCTGGATAAAATAAATAGAAAATTGAAGGCTTGATTCAATGTAAATTCTGAAACAAATTTTAGCATGAATGAGGGATTTGTTCTTAAAGTAACCTTACCTGTATGGAAAACCAAATAGGGTTCACCTCCCATGAGAGCTTGCAAGTTAGCTACTCTTCTTACAGAAGTCAGCACAATAAGTAACAGTCATCCAAATTATGAACTGTGAATCGGCCAGATGAGCTGGTTCAGAGGGAGACAAAGTTAACTCTTCCAGCTCAAAGTTAACATCCCAAGGCAATGCCACCTGTTTCCTAGCTGGTCTTACATGCAAACTCCCTCAAGAACTGCTTGATGAAAGACAAGAGAGAATATGGAAGATCTGTGTTCAGACAAGCTGAAATGACTAAAAGATGAACTTTGATAAAGGAATAAGATAGGCCAGAGGATAGCATCTCAAACAAATATTTAACAACCAATTGTACTGAATTCCTCACAATGGCCCAAACAGAAAATATTTTCCTCTTGCTAACATAGGATTTCCTAGTACTATTTTTTTTTTTGGCCCCCTTTAGTAGCTGCTGTAAGTAAGTGACTCAGAAGGATCAACACTAAATCATCGGGGCAGTAAGTTGTAATTATCTGACACTGGAGTGTATCAAATTTTCTCTTGTGTGAGTAGATCCAGTCTGTAAGGGAACCTGTAGTAACTACCCTTGGCCAATTCCATAAGAAAGGAGAACAACTGTTTCCTGGGCCAGAAGGAATTGTCACCATGAAGATCTTTAGAGAGCCCTTTTGAATCTTTAGAATCACCTTGGATTTCAGTTGAAAGGGTAGGAATGCATATAAGAACATTCCTGACCATGGGAATGAAAAAAAAAATGTTTACCAAGCCTGCCTGCAAGAAGTCCTGGTGTAGAATTTGTTTAGTTGTCTGTTTTGAAAGGAGGCAAACAAATATATATGAGCTGTTTCCCCACTGCTAAATCAAAACCTGTAAGATTCCTTCATTCAGTTTCCATTCATGAGTGTCTGACTTGGTCCTGCCCAACCTGTCTGTCACTACATTTTGCTCAGACAGAATGTAGGTAACTTGAAGAGTTAAACAGTGCTGTAGACTGACCCTCTTGCTCAACCTTAGTTGTTGTTGTTGTGTCTTTCGGCTTTTCCCGGTTAGGGGTCGCCACAGCGGAACTCCAGTCTGCTAATGATTGGCAGTAGATTTTTATGTGCCAAGTTGCCGGCCCTGATGCACAACCTTCAATGAAGGTACGCCCATTCACACATGTCTCCACACAGAAGACGCTCTAGATGAGAATCGAATGGGACAACGTCTTACTGTGAGGTGACAATGCTACCGCAGCACCACCACCACAGTACCTACAATCCTATCACTGCCCCTAACCCTAGCCTGGATCCTAAATTACAAAAAACCCTTCCTATAACAATACCACTACACAAGACAGCTTGAACACTCACCAAGCACATGTACACACACTCATACACACACACACACACACACACACACACACACACACACACACACACACACACACACACATATTAAATCTATCCCCTGATCTAACCTTAACCCTGAAAATAACACACAATTAATTTATCACCCTACCTAACCTTACTCTAACCCTAACCCTAACTTTTGTTGACAAACAAAATGTGGAATCAAATTGATCGACATTATGCATGTTGGCACGCTACTATTCATGAGCAGAGAATAAGCCCCACAACACCTGCTAAGTGTATATTCTAACTTTGAGATTGCACAATTCCAGGGGAGAAGGATCTATTCCCCTGTGCAGAGATAGTTTGACAGAACCGTATATATATATATATATATATATATATATATATATATATATATATATATATATATATATAGTCATTCTGTTCATGAGAATTTTTGTTTAAACATGCCATTCAGTAATAAATATATTCCCCATATACAAAACCAAGATGTGCTTTTGTCTATAGCAGATTAGCGCAATAACAGGAAAATAGGCACAAGGTATAGCTGGATTTTTTGATAAGTTAAGGTACCTTATACTGTGACAGCACTGTCAAAAGAAGGAAGTTGTTAATTTAGTAGGTTATGAGTAGGACAGGAGAGCTGATAATTTATAAAATGCTGTGAAGAGAGGGGAATCAATTTAAGTCATAAAAGGAAGAAAAACAAATAATTTAACTCATTACAGTCAAATGATACCTCCAGGTGTTTCTGTAATTATATCTTAACTGACACCACTAGGTGTCAACTATTGCTTTCTCATATTTGCAATAATAATTCCAAAACCATGCCATATACAAGGTATTAAAACCCAGAGAATGAAGGGTGTTGCTCTGCCAAAATCCAGCAAACGCAAAAATCCAATACTAGCAAACAAAATAACGAAGCTGGATACTGCTCAGTTAAAAAATAGTGGTTAAATTCCAACAAACAAACGGTACAAGATGAGTGCTTTCGGGCAGTTGCCCTTCTTCAGATAAAAACTTTGCTGATAAAACTTCTATTTAAATAACTATTTGACCAATCAAAACACAATAAAACTCAATAAAAAACCTGCCTTTTACTTAAGGTGGGCTTAAGGGGGACCACATCATTCAAACCTGGATCCCTATGTGCTGTTAACTCTAGGATCCATCTAGATTCGGCTAACTCAGTGTTTAGTTTAATGTCCCCCCCCCATTTGTCAACCTTAAATTTACAATGACCCTAAACAAAAACCTGTGTGTAGGGTAATCCCTAACATGCCTATACAAGGCATTATGCTCATCACTGTTCCTGATACTGGACATATGCTGTAGGATCCTAACCTTTAGCATTTGATTGGTTTTCCTACATAAAACACGGACATGAACTGCACTCAGCTATGTACACTAGATCGGTAGTCCTGCAGGTTGCCCTACCCTTAAATAAAAACACTTTCCCATTAACTGGGTGTCTAAATTCTATTCCCTTTTTTATATATCCACAAGCCTTGCAGGACGCACATGGAACAGTGCCCGCTCCTCCTTTAGATCTCAAATCCTTAACTAATTTCTTCTCCTTACATAACATATCTTTTAGATTTTTATTCCTTTTATATACAAACATGGGGCGTTCACCCACCATTTCTCTCAATCCTTCATCACTGGCAATTATATTCCAGTTATTACATATGATATCACAAACCCCTCTCATATCACTACCATAAGTAAGTGTCACCTTATGACCATCACGTCTAAGGGCATTATCTATTGATCTATTACTAGCGTTGTCTTTTAAGTTTAACCATGGCCTATATTTATTACTTCTAAGGGGTTTATTCTTCATCATAATATCATTAACCAACTTCTCATTATAACCCCTGTTAGAGAAGCAATCACCAAGGTGTTGGATCTCCTCATCAAACAGTGTATTGTCAGTGACAATCCTAGAAATCCTACTTATCTGACCTTGCACCACATTCGGGAAAGTGTGCCTTGGATGCATGCTATCAAATGATAGCAGAGTGTTCCTCCAACACTCTTTTCTGAACAATTTTGAAGAAAAACCATCCCTGCCTTGAATCAAGCTGACATCCAAAAAATCTATGACATCACTTGATGTCTTCACACTAAATCTAAAGAAACTAGTTGTAGAGTGGAGGTAATCTATGAACTTACATAGGTCATCTCTGACCCCCTTCCATAAAATAAAAACATCATCTACAAAGCGCAGATATATAAATAACTGTTTTTCCAAGCATGGTCATTAAATATCATCCCCGAACCGTGGCTAGAATGAGAGGAAGGATAGAGGAATGGTGAGGATGTAAGGAATAGAGTTGGCGAAGGTGGATGTGTTTAAGTACTTGGGATCAACAGTTCAGAGTAATGGTGAGTGTGTAAGAGAAGTGAAGAAGAGAGTACAGGCAGGGTGGAATGGGTGGAGAAGAGTGTCAGGAATGATTTGTGACAGACGGGTACCAGTAAGAGTGAAAGAGAAGGTCTACATGAGGGTAGTGAGACCAGCTATGTTGCATGGGTTGGAGATAGTGGCACTGACAAAAAGGCAGGCGTCAGTGCTGGAAGTGGCAGCGTTAAAGATGTTAAGATTTGCACTGGGTGTGACAAGGATGGACAGGATTAGGAATCAGTATATTAGAGGGTCAGCTCAGGTTGGACGGTTTGGTGACAAAGTCAGAGAGGCAAGATTGCGTTGGTTTGGACATGTGCTAAGGAGGGATGCTAGGTATATTGGGAAAAGGATGCTAAGGATGGAGCTGCCAGGTAAGAGGAAAATATGAAGGCCTAAGATAAGGTTTATGGATGTGGTGAGAGAGGACATGCAGGTAGTTGGTGTGACAAAGCAAGATGCAGAGGACAGGAAGAAATGGAAACAGATGATCTGCTGTGGTGACTCCTAACGGAAACAGCCAAAAGAGAAGAAGAATATATATATTCGTTCCCCCCCCCCAGCCCCATTCCCCATTGCAACTTAACAGACAGCTATAGCAATGAATTTAATTCATAATAGTTAAAGATTAAATGAGTCATACACATCTCCTATTCACAGGACAGGTGATGGTGCAACTGATTAGGTGGAGGGGGCTACCATGAGAACAGTAAGTTGAGTTAGCATGATATTGTAGCCTACTTGATGATGGTGACCTTGCTGTCACTGACTTGACACTGCTGCATGAATGTGATCATGACCTGGAATGTGAGGTTTTTCTAGGTGTGGATGACTGTTGACATGGCCTGTGTGAAATGTCTTGTGATTCTTCACTGGGACTACTGTTTTGAAAAGAAGTGGTAGTATCGTGTGATGTCCCCTTCTCCTACCTCGTAAGACAGAGTCCAGCTTGACTCTGGTACATCCTAACTAGTGTATGAATGGAGAAGACAACTGATGTTTGATGTGCCACCATACTATGCATCAGTAACTAAATAAACAGCAACAAATGAACTAACTCATGTAACTTTCAGTCTGAAGAAGTCTCAGTGTATTTATGAGATGAAAGCTCTCACAAAGGTTTAATTTCAATAAATTTTCTACTTTGGTTTTTACCGGCTTTTATTATTTTTTTCACTACACATCAGTAATACCATGGCATTATCCCTGCAATCTGCCATTTCAAAGTAGTGCTAAAAATCATCATGCATACCCTGGAGGACTGGCAGTGCTCTGAGCCCTAATAATGTCACAGCGCATTTTCTAGTTGGGCAGCCAATGCTTTATATGTTTCATGGGGTTGCTGTAATTAATTCCTGTAACTAACTCACCTTTGTAAAAGTGTCACTGTGGACACTATGGCCTCTGAATTCTGCCATCATCCTCAAAGTGTTCTTCTTAGTGTATAGATACTGGTATATAGGTGCAGGGGTGTTCGTCTGGTACAGCTATGAATGCTATGTCAAGATGACCTTGACGTTGACATGCACTGTCAGTTTCTGTAGAGTTATGAACATATTGTGAGGTGAAAGAACCTGCCATTAAACACGGGGACTGCCTCCCACTTCTCTCAGACTGCCTCATAAATATAATTATGTTTATTAGCGACAGCAGCACCCATTCTGCTGCTCCTGTTATCTCAGTGTAATGGTACAGTTGAACTGTTTGTTTGTGATGCCGACTCTGTAAAAAGAAATGATTACAAAACATTAATAACAATAATATTGCAACAGCATGCAGTATAGTATGCTTACAAGGGGGTGAGTGGAGAAACTTCCTACACACACTGCCTTCACTATTTGCTGGTGTATAAGGCTCACCTAATAATAATGAATTGTGACATGTTTAATGACATCATTCCTTGTCAGCATTCAATTCTCTCTATATAACGTTAGTAATTTTAAACTGACCTTCATGAGGAGATGAATGCAACTGCTGCTGCAGACATTGGTTAGATGGAACAGTGTCCACACCACCTCTAATTATTCCTGCTGCATCATCTTCTGTGTCATAGTCACCCCCATAGATGGACAGAAGGTATTCATCAAGACACTTGTGGAAGCTGCACTTACAATAACAGCAGATGTTTGCATTCTTCCATGCTGCTGTAAGCTATAGCTATTTGGGTTATATCCTGTCCAGGATATAATGGCCAGCCATTCTTCAAAAGTCTCCAGCTTCCATCCACACTTTCGCCCAGGCTGCTGTGCCTTGAAACAGACAGGAAGAAAACTGCAGCCTAAATGCCAATTTCTTCAGGAATTTCTTACCCTAAAAAGGGAGAGAACCCACTCATCCTGAAATCCATAATCGCTTGAAGTACATAACTTTAATCTCAAAAAGTGACTATATGCAGAAAAAGGGGAGTGGAGGGAAGGAGTGACTACTGCAGCAGTGAGGAATTTAAACTTCTACTGTTATGGTAAGTGCAACTCATATAACTGTATTATGCTCATCATTCTCACTGTTGCAGTTGCCTATAGATATTTGAGTGGATTACCATAGCTTATCTATCCTTGGAGGATGAAGTTTGGGATCCAGGAGCTTCTGGAGTATAGTCCCAGCAAAATCTATCCTGGACCTAGAAAAGAAGTGCAGTTTGTAATGCTTTGGAAAAGTATGTGCAGAGAACTACATAGCTGCCTCTAGTAAGCTTCTAATATCCAGTCCTTTCCAGTATGCCACTGAAGAAGATACGGCTGTAGTAGAATGAGCCTTAGTTCTGCCTGGAAGAGATTTGCCATGGTAGGAATGACAAAAACCAACAGCACAGTAAAGTCATGCTAAAACAGTCTTTTATTGACATGGGCTGCTTTTTTTTGGCCTATCATTGGAGAAAAAACAGCTGTTCAGCTTTCCTAAAGAACTTTGTTTGTACCTGAATTACCCATGCCCATTCAGATTATGGATAATCCTTTTTTAATGAATTTTAGGATCTGGATAAAATAAATAGAAAATTGAAGGCTTGATTCAATGTAAATTCTGAAACAAATTTTAGCATGAATGAGGGATTTGTTCTTAAAGTAACCTTACCTGTATGGAAAACCAAATAGGGTTCACCTCCCATGAGAGCTTGCAAGTTAGCTACTCTTCTTACAGAAGTCAGCACAATAAGTAACAGTCATCCAAATTATGAACTGTGAATCGGCCAGATGAGCTGGTTCAGAGGGAGACAAAGTTAACTCTTCCAGCTCAAAGTTAACATCCCAAGTCAATGCCACCTGTTTCCTAGCTGGTCTTACATGCAAACTCCCTCAAGAACTGCTTGATGAAAGACAAGAGAGAATATGGAAGATCTGTGTTCAGACAAGCTGAAATGACTAAAAGATGAACTTTGATAAAGGAATAAGATAGGCCAGAGGATAGCATCTCAAACAAATATTTAACAACCAATTGTACTGAATTCCTCACAATGGCCCAAACAGAAAATATTTTCCTCTTGCTAACATAGGATTTCCTAGTACTATTTTTTTTTGGCCCCCTTTAGTAGCTGCTGTAAGTAAGTGACTCAGAAGGATCAACACTAAATCATCCGGGCAGTAAGTTGTAATTATCTGACACTGGGGTATATCAAATTTTCTCTTGTGTGAGTAGATCCAGTCTGTAAGGGAACCTTACAGTGTAGTAACTACCCTTGGCCAATTCCATAAGAAAGGAGAACAACTGTTTCCTGGGCCAGAAGGAATTGTCACCATGAAGATCTTTAGAGAGCCCTTTTGAATCTTTAGAATCACCTTGGATTTCAGTCGAAAGGGTAGGAATGCATATAAGAACATTCCTGACCATGGGAATGAAAAAAAAAATGTTTACCAAGCCTGCCTGCAAGAAGTCCTGGTGTAGAATTTGTTTAGTTGTCTGTTTTGAAAGGAGGCAAACAAATATATATGAGCTGTTTCCCCACTGCTAAATCAAAACCTGTAAGATTCCTTCATTCAGTTTCCATTCATGAGTGTCTGACTTGGTCCTGCTCAACCTGTCTGTCACTACATTTTGCTTAGACAGAATGTAGGTAACTTGAAGAGTTAAACAGTGCTGTAGACTGACCCTCTTGCTCAACCTTAGTTGTTGTTGTTGTGTCTTTCAGCTTTTCCCGGTTAGGGGTCGCCAGAGCGGAACTCCAGTCTGCTAATGATTGGCAGTAGATTTTTATGTGCTGAGTTGCCGGCCCTGATGCATAACCTTCAACGAAGGTACGCCCATTCACACATGTCTCCACACAGAAGACGCTCTAGATGAGAATCGAATGGGACAACGTCTTACTGTGAGGTGACAATGCTACCGCAGCACCACCACTGCAGTACCTACAATCCTATCGCTGCCCCTAACCCTAGCCTGGATCCTAAATTACAAAAAACCCATTCCTATAACAATACCACTACACAAGACAGCTTGAACACTCACCAAACACATGTACACACACACTCATACACACACACACACACACACACACACACACACACACACACACACACACACACACACACATTAAATCTATCCCCTGATCTAACCTTAACCCTGAAAATCACACACAATTATCACCCTACCTAACCTTACTCTAACCCTAACCCTAACTTTTGTTGACAAACAAAATGTGGAATGAAATTGATCGACATTATGCATGTTGGCACGCTACTATTCATGAGTAGTGAATAAGCCCCACAACACCTGCTAAGTGTATATTCTAACTTTGAGATTGCACAATTCCAGGGGAGAAGGATCTATTCCCTTGTGCAGAGATAGTTTGACAGAACCGTATATATATATATATATATATATATATATATATATATATATATATAGTTCCCTATCAGAAGCCTGAAACACTATAAGCTTGAAAATCAAAATCCTGAAACCAAAAGCCTGAAAATTCAAAATCCCGAAAACCCAAAATCCTGAAACTCAAAATCCTGAAAACACAAAATGGACATACTGACGTCATTGTGGCTTTGCTATTGTTAGCCTGTGGTGTTAGGTCATGCGTTATAAAATCCATTTTAAATAGTCTACGCTGAAGAGTTTGCCATTTCCACTTTGTTTAGTAACATTTGTTTGAAATATGAGGGCATAATTTGTTTCTATCAAAAAGCTTGGGCTCTGCCATTGAGAGTTACAATGCAAACATCCTGAGCTTCCTTGGAAGGAATGAGTTAAGATACATGCTTGCATGGTTTGGTGGTTACATTTTTAAGACAAACAAAGCAGTCTAACTGATGTTACATGCATATTCTGGACAGAGGGTGGAGAAGCAAGTGTTTAAGAAATGTAGATAAGCACAGATTTGTGATTAACAAAGAAATTGAATGATCAAATATTGCATTGAGAAGGCCAATAATGGAATAGGTTAAGAAAGTGCATATGTATACTGTATAGAAACAGAAGGTAGCAATATGAGTGACTAGAGAAGGGGAAGAAGAAATGGGAGAGCAGGAAAAGTAGTATATTGGAAATACAGATTTTGAAGGACAGAACATGATATCAGGAAGGAAGTGTAATAAGTTAATTTATTTATAATTCATTAACCCGTTGTCCCTGCACTCTTTTCTTCAATGACCAGGACCATGTGGGCAACAGTTAATATAAAACATATATGGATAATTTTATGCAATCAATCAATAGGCAGAACCCAAGCTGTTTTTGGTAGGAAACTGGGATATATTAATAAAGTATATGCAGGCAGAGAGACAGAACATGAAAACTCCACAAACATACAACGACTACAAGCCCTCAAACCTAGCAGTTGCAGGATAGACATCTAAACACAGAGGTACCACATGGCAGGTTGGATGGCCCTGTTTAACTGCGGTAAGTGAGGAAACTGAGGTCTGTGCTTGATTACATGTAGTGGCTTGAGTAGCTGGATTTTGAAAAAGATGTGGCAGAAAAGAAATTGAAAGGTTGAGGGTATACTTGTTGAAGATCCTGAAATAGGGCAAGATAGATCTAAATTGGCTGTACAGGGTGGCAGGAAAGCATGTCAGATGAGATGATAATTAGAGAGGAATATAGATAGAATGTCACTGAAATGGACGGGTAACAAAAATGCAATTACATGATGAATACTTCAGGAAAAGATTGTACTAAGTAGTGCCTGCAACATATATCTTTTGATCTAAGAAGTATTTTCATCACCGATCCTTGAAAATGAATGAATGATTCAATTTTATGATGAAGCATATTCCAGGGTTACATGGGATGGAATGATTGATTTCTGACCCAACAGTGAATAATACCTTTTAGAACTTGGAGAGAAGAGGTAATTGGTTGCACTTATCGGTCTATTTAATACTTGTTTTAATTACTATGACCTGCAATGATGAGCAGGATTTATTATACATCATTTTGTGAACTTTAATCAGAAAAAAAATACCTGGAAGCTGTATGTTAGATACGGCCCATACATTCTTGTCATATGTAGGCAGTGAAGGACATGATGAAACAAATTATTCATAGATCTGTTTGTTTTATCACGAAAAGTCTAAAGCCTGGTCTAAACATATTTAGCTTTAAAAGTAGATTAACATGGGCCATATACAACTTATGGGAGAACAGCTTTATTTGACAGAATGAGTTTTCCTTCAGCAGTAAGAAATGAACTTGTGCCACACAGTAGTCATATCAATTTATTAGTACAGGAATATAAGATGTGAGGTTTTAATGTAAAAACGTTTCCTGGAGAATACAATATTTGGATATATGTGAGGCACCATCTAAAGATGTAATTATTAATTGTACTCTGTTAATTAGCTTTACTTTCAGTACAAGAACATAGATTTACTTTTGTGCCATTTAGATGTCTGTATTCTGTCAGTATGTGTCATAAAGACTGTTTCTAGTTTACACTTGATATGGATGGTGATTATCTGCTTATTGAATTCAAAACACGCTGAACCCTGAACCTTAAATACCACACTCATGCAAAAGAAAAATGTTGTTAAAATATACAACAGCATTAACTTTCGATAAGTGTGTATACATTGTTTTATAGCTGTCAGAGAAAGCAGTCAATATAACTTAAACAAACAGAATTTGTTTCAACTTGCCCCCACTACCCTACTAACTATAATAAGTATGCACTTCTAAAATCCAGCATTATTGACTGAGTGTAACCTCAATAATTTACTAGAAAAACAAAACATTGCCAAAGGCAGAGATCTGGCTGTTGGTGCAATGGGTTAAGGCTGTGAGCTATCATTCCACTGGTACAGGGTTTGATTCCCTCAGCCCTCATTTGCCTACTATGTGACCTTGAGCAAGTCTCTTAACCAGACAGTTTTTGGGGGCAAATGGGAATTTGTGATAGGCTCATTAATGACCTTCCACCTTCCAAGCCTAGTGACTATCTATGGGGAAAATGAGAAAAAAGAACATGCACCAACCAGTAGGGCAGTGATAACAACCACAACCAATCAACCTTGAATCAGCAAAGCTAGCAAATCCTAAACTTTAAACAAACATAACAAATTTCAATGCCATTTGAGTTGTAAACTTAATCCAGGTTGTGGATGTGCAGAATTGCTAGACTGTTACACCAAAAAAGTTGGTAGACGCCTATAGACCAACACTTAAATAGGAGCTGTCCATCTGAGGCTTGCTGAGGCACATAGAACCCAAATGGTGCAAGTGGAACTTAGTCTGCACAACAAACTTCATTTAATGAATGTTTCACTCTTTTGTGACTAAATCTTCATCAGTGTATATATATATATATATATATATATATATATATATATATATATATATATATATATATATATTTATATATTTATTGCATTTGTTGACCGGTAAAGTCCACTGGGCCTAGAAGAGCCCATTTTCAGTGGAGGCCCAGGGAGAAAAGCTCCACAAAATTAAAATTAACATACAAAATATATACAAAAGATTTAAATACAATGTTGATACATAGAAATTAGGATGCAAGGTTGCTAATAAAAAACACAAGGTTAACAGTGATATCATTTCATTATTTACAAAGAAATATCTTACTCTAAGAGAGAGAGAGAAAGAAAGAAAGAAAAAGAAAGAAAGAAAGAAAGAAAGAAAGAAAGAAAGAAAGAAAGAAAGAAAGAAAGAAAGAAAGAAAGAAAGAAAGAAAGAAAGAAAGAAAAAGAAAGAAAGAAAGAGCTAGGTTAGTGCATAGGATGATGTCATATGGAAAGTTACTATCACATTGGAGAAAGTAAATAGTAGAAGTGGCAAAGTGTATGAAAGTCAGCTGTGAACAGGAAAGAAGGATGCAGAATATCTGAGTTAAAAACATGAGAATAGGTATATTAATGTGTAATATATATATATATATATATATATATATATATATATATATATATATATATATATATATTCATGTTTACTTACTGGGATAGTGCACTGAATTCAATGGACCATTTTCAGGCTGAGCCCAGGTAAATAGGATCACATAAAAAATTAATAAAACATATTTACAGCTACAAGGATAAGCTAAAAAACAAATATATATATATATATATATATATATATATATATATGTGTGTGTGTGTGTGTGTGTGTGTGTGTGTGTGTGTGTGTGTGTGTGTCTGTGTGTGTGTATACATACATATTTACAGATGCAAGACTATACTACAACATTTAGTTCAAGAAGCAGTTAACAATGTCGTAACATGGACAGAAAACTGGAATTATGCTTCACAGAGCTTTATGGATAAGATATAGCTACAATGACTGAGATGGGGTATGCTACAGGCATAGCAGCATATCATTATTTAGACAGAGAATAGGTGTGAGAGGCATGCAGAGGGAAGAGGAGGAGAAAAAAGAGGAAGTGTGAGAATGGTGCAAAGATAAGAGGGACGTAGCAAGAATGAGAGGCAGTAAGTAAAGGAGATGACAAGATGTGATAAGCAAGGATGAAATGGAGATAAAGCGGTATATGAGAGAAATGCAGAGGTCATGTAATGTGATCTGAGTGAATGCAGTTGCACTTGGCTTGGGTGAAGTTGTGTTCCTTGAACTGTTGTCTGAAGTCAGAGTACTTTAAGATGCCTCAGATTGAGAGATGAATGCAGTCTTGTAGTTTAGGTGCTAGGATGGAGAGTGCATGGTCAGTGAGACTGAGTTTACTTTTTGGAGTTAGTATTGTGGGTTGACATTGAAAAATAGCCCTGGGATTAAATGTGGAGGATTCTGTGAAAAGTTTATGAGTCAGAGGGGACAATGTCTCAGGAGGAAGGGCTTTGTAAATTAATGGAATTAGTGACCCTAATAGCAGGATGGCTCTCAAATGTACTGCAAATCATTTAGTTTTGGCGAGAGTTAGCCACTGGTGTTCATTATTGGTGGAGTTAGTAATGAACCTGCAGATTTTATTGGCAATGGTTTGTAAGGTGGTGGCATTTCTCTTTGAGGCTGCAGCTATAATGGGTAGTTCATCTTTGAGTTGAGATAAGAGTGTGGTTTTGCCTATGGCTGGCTTGGACAGAAGTGGCAACAGTTTGTTCACACAGTAGTGTGTTGAACTTTCTGTGCGTATTTAGAATGTGCAGTTGAAAGTTTCAAGCTTGGTCTAGCCAAATGACAAGGTATTTGAAGGATGTGGTTGTTTATATGGTGATATTATTAACATCTTTCATAGTAAAGAATTTGTATACTTTGGCTATTTTTGGTTGGTTCTAAATAGCATTGCTTTTATTTTTGAGGGACTGAGCATACGTTTCTTGCCTATGTGCCACTTGTTGAGGGTTTGGAGATCATCTTGAAGCTGAGTTTGGATAACAGAGTGGGATATGTTTGACCTATAGAGGACCATGTCATCTGCATAAAGCATACTCAATCCCTCAAAAATAAAAGCAATGCTATTTAGAACCAACCAAAAATAGCCAAAGTGCCCAGCTTCCTTACTATAAAAGATGTTAACAATATCACGACACATTTTCAAATCCCTTCTCCCTAGCAGAACAACCCCTTGGTCCTCCGTGTGGTGTGCGGTCCCTCATAAGCCTTGTGCTGTGACACAGGTTGTCCCCCTATCAACAGCCTAGTAACATAAAAGAAATCCTACTGAACTGAAAAGAAAACCCAATCTGTAACCCTTACGTGGACTACCTAGACATGCTTCGCTCAGCCTCACAGTGTAGGTGATATCCTACAGTTTTACAGGTTTAACTATATATTAGTGAGTGCTTTAGGTAAACCTATTTGTAAGGGCTAGCACACTTGCGGACCTACCCCGAGGCCGTCCATTCCCTTTTTTTCTTCTCCGCCTTACCTCCTAACTAGCTTAGTGAATTAGTGTAATTCCCTATATAGGCCACTAGAGGGTAGCAGACCACAAGGCTTGAAAAGCTGTATCGCTACTTCTAGCTGAACTCCACCAGCTCAATTGAACAGCTATCTCCAGTTATCGCAGGTGGATCATTACTTCTTGATATCACCCCCCCTCCCCCAGAAAGGTATAAAACAGGGATTAACCTTTTAGTTATAAAAGTAGATAATCTAGATAGCTTAATCTTCTGTCATTTAATACTCCTGCTTCAGGACTCTTTATTAAATACCTACTCCCCTATACACCTAGACCTAAGAACACCCTTTGCATTTCTTTTTTAAGGAAAGTAGTTAAAGAAAGTGCCACGTACCTACCCAAAGCTGGATAGATTACAGTCTCACTGTATAACTAATTACCTCTCAGCTTCTCTCAGCTCTACGTACCTCCTTACTTGCACTCTGGAATCCACTTCCTGCTAACAGGTCAGACCCATCCTTCTAAGCAACTTGTATTTCCCCTCCCCCCTCCACTGCCCTGGTACTACTGTGCTGCCCACCACCTCCCCTCCCTATTATCTAAGCCAAACCTATAAATATAGGTTAGGACTTGTGGCACCATTTTTAAATCCGTTCTCCCTAGCAGAAGAACCTCTTGGTCCTCCGTGTGATGTACGCTCGGTAAGTGTGCATTTTTGTATTTCTGTGTTTTACTGTGTTTTTATTTTGATTTCATAGACTTTCTGATAGCCGAATAGGCTTTAACCTACTATAACTGTGTTAACTATGTTACGGTAAATGCTATGTTACCCAGGCTCTGAGCGTTTTTTTCCCACGTGGCGTGTATTCTGCATTGAGCGAATATATTGCATTCTCTGTATAACCAGAGCTGTTTTATTTCACTGAATGCATCTTGTACAATTGACCAGCTGCTCAAATGCTGATTTTCTTTAGTATAGCGTCACTCTCTGAGATCCGAACCAGTTGCGTATCTATCTTGTGCTCTGGCAAACAGATACGTTAAACTCTTAATGAGTTTTTAGAGAGAGTTTTCTTCCATAGCAGCAATTCTACTTGCTATCTAGTGAACTGACTGTAATGTAAACACGCTTACAGTCTTCTTTAAATGTGCTCAGGCACAAAGCACTGATACTATCACCTTTTTCAGCCACAAGTAACTGTGACTTACTGTAGTTGCACTTATAGCCTACGTTAAATGTGCTCAGCCACAGAGCGCTGATTTTTATCACCTGATTTAGCAACCGGATTTTTTTCTCTGGTACAAAAATGCAGATTTTTGCTATCTGGGAAATTTTTTCTTTTTTCTTGACCTGTTTGGTGCAACTGGGACATTCAATTAACAGACGCTGTGTTTTGAAGTGCGTAACATAGTATATCTGTTGATAAATGTACTTGCTGATATTTCTGAGTAGTTTTAGCCTGTAAAATTAACCTAGCTGTTAGACATTACCCTAGCCATCCTTACCTCATGCATGTTCCTACTGATGTTTATCAATCTAGTTGTATTAGAACTCGCATAGGCTGATATTATGTGTATTATGAGCTCAAAATAACCTAGCTACTAGAAATTACCCTAGCATTGCTTACCACATGTAAGTTCCTGTTGATATTTATCAAATGTAATTGTTTTAGAAATTTTGTATAGGCTGATATTCTGTGGTTTTTTTGCGCTATAGTCCACAGTAAATATTCTAGCTGAGTATAGCATTTATGTTGCTATGAAAGTTGTATAAACTATTAATCTGCTCAGTTTTTATCTTCTTTATCTAAGCTCTTACAGTAAGTACGAATTATTGGAAGAAGGTTGTAGGGGGCTAATGCTTTTTTATGTGCCTCACAATTTAGCTTTTCAGGAGTCTATATGATGTTTTGCTGTGTCTAACCTGTACTGCTTCTGACACTCCACTCAGCCACTGACTTGCACTCCTCCTCACCATTTCACTTCCCATTCTTGCAAAGACTATAACCTAATTGCCATTTTATATTTATTTGTCTCTGTCTCTTTTTCAGCTCATAAGCCTTGTGCTGTGACACAGGTTGTCCCCCTATGAACATACTAGCAACATAAAAGAAATCCTACTGAACTGAAAAGAAAACCCAATCTGTAACCCTTACGTGGACTACCTAGACATGCTTCGCTCAGCCTCACAGTGTAGGTGATATCCTACAGTTTTACAGGTTTAACTATATATTAGCGAGTGCTTTAGGTAAACCTATTTGTAAGGGCTAGCACACCTGCGGACCTACCCCAAAGCCGTCCATTCCCTTTTTTTCTTCTCCGCCTTACCTCCTAACTAGCTTAGTGAATTAGTGTAATTCCCAATGTAGGTCACTAGAGGGTAGCAGACCACAAGGCTTGAAAAGCTGTATCTCTACTTCTAGCTGAACTCCACCAGCTCTATTGAACAGCTATCTCCAGTTATCGCAGTTGGATCATTACTTCTAGATATCACCCCCCCCTCCCCCAGAAAGGTATAAAACAGGGATTAACCTTTTAGTTATAAATGTAGATAATCTAGATAGCTTAATCTTCTGTCATTTAATACTCCTGCTTCAGGACTCTTTATTAGATACCTACTTCCTTATACACCAAGATCTAAGGACACCCTTTGCATTTCTTTTTTAAGGAAAGTAGTTAAAGAAAGTGCCAAGTACCTACCCAAAGCCATATAGATCACAGTCTCACTGTATAACTGATTACCTCTCAGCTTTTCTCAGCTCTAACCAGCTCCGTTCGCCTTGCGGGCTCACTCCGCTTCCCTACCCTACCCCCAATTCCCACCCACCCCCCAGGGGCCCGAGACTTATACTTCCTTAACCACACCCTCTCTCCCAACCTTCCAATCCTATGCTTCAACCAAGCTATATAATTTAACCACTCCCCACCTATCTACCTTTCCCCTTACCACTTACATCCAGTACCTCTTAGTTATCTTTATCACTGCTTCCACTCAAAGAACTTTACAAAACCCATACATTCTTTTGTTTTATCCTATCCAGGTCCTGCTGTAGCAATATAAGATACCCCTAATAATATGTCTTCAATGACAAAACCTATCCTAACCAAATTAATACTCCTAGCTACTCTCATACTCCTCACCTCTGCATATCTCCTCACCTCCATTGATAAATTGAATTATTACCACTTCAACTACTCTCCTAAACAAACAGCTAGTCACAATTATACCCTTACCCATTTTCAAATAAATACCACATCCACCCTCTGCTACTTGCTAGCCAAGTACCATCGACTTACTCATATCAAATTCAATAACACAAATGTAAAGAAGCTAAAATATCTAACCAGCTTCATCAACTACCCAATTTCTGGCCTAAAAACTCCCACCTTATAAGACGGTGACATCCACCCTAACCCAGGCCCAACAAACATCCCCACTTTCACAATTCCTTGTACCACTCCCTCCACCCTAACAACCCAAACCTGTCTCTCTAATTCCTTACTTTTAGGTCATCTCAATATCCGCAGTATAAATAATAAAATTGCACATCTCCACGCCCTCCTTGATATACATTCCTTTGATATCCTTTGTCTCACAGAAACCTGGTTAAAACCTGGAAGTAAAGACAATGAAATAATCCTCCCAGGTTACAATATATTGAGACCCGACCACATAAAACGTAGGGGTGGGGGAGTAGCACTACTGTTTAAATCCACACTACAAATCTCCTCTATATCTTATAACCCACCTCAAGATAGTAAAGCTGAAGTTGTTATCTCCCAACTTCAACTTAAACCTTGCAAAGCCCTATACATTATCTGCATCTACTTAGCTCCTGGTAACAATAGTACTACAATAGAAGACATTCTAAGCTGGGTATCAACTACTTACCCACAAGAAACTATTATACTAGGAGACTTTAATACTGACTGGAAATGTGTAAACACAGATAATCCTTTATCACATATTAATCTTCATGGCTTTAGTCAAACAATAACCACCACCACTAGACTTAACAAACCTAACAACAAAGAGAGTATCTTAGATTGGATACTTATTAATAAACAACAACACATTTACAGGGTAGGAACTCTACCAGATGACTTAAGTGATCATATGTTAACTTACATTATAAGACAAAAGAATGATATCCCTAACACCCCCACTTATAGGATCTCTCGAACCAACAAACACTTTAACCCTGTATTTTTCCAAAATGAACTTAATGCCTGTAACTGGAACCCACTAAAAACTCTCCCTCTTGAGGAGGCTGTTAAATATTTCAACTCTAAATTCTTAACTATCCATGATAAGCATGCTCCTAAATGGTCCATCAGAATGAAGTCCAAATCAGCACCCTGGCTTTCAAAAGAAACTAGACAACTAATATTGCTTAGGAATAAATTTTGGGCCAAGTGGCGAGCTTCCAAAAATATCTCTGAGCAACAATCATTTAGACAGCTGAGGAATATTACAAAAAAAGCAATACTCACTGACAAAAAAACTACTATTGTAAACTACAGCAATCTCACCATAACAATCCACAAAAGTTATGGTCTAGCTTAAATAGACTCCTACACCCAGGTCACTCTAGCACACTACCCCTTCTAGGGGCTGACAATGATACCTCACATCAAACTGCCAATGCCTTCAATACCTTTTTCACAGACACCATAAAATCTCTAGCCTGTCAACTTTCCACAAACAACTTTAATGTCCCAACCTCTTTAACTGATACTCCCCCAACATTCCAAATACAATCCATTGTTACCTCGTACATCCAAAAACTTAAGCCGTGTACCCCCTCTGCTGACCAAATACCATCTGAATACCTGCAAAAAGCAACTAAAGTAGTTGCTTATCCTGTATCCATCCTTATAAACAGAACCATAAATGAAGGGACCATCCCTGATATCTAGAAAATCTCCCACATTACCTCCCTGCATAAAGGTGGTAACTCCAATGAGTATTCCAACTACAGGCCTATAGCTCTCTTATCACCCTTAGCAAAAGTTATGGAAAAATGCATTCACCATCAACTAATTAACCACTTAACCCAACATAATATACTAGCTAACTGTCAGCATGGCTTCAGGTCATTTCATAGTACCACCACAGCCCTCCTATCTTTCACCAACTCCATCAATAAAAACCGTAATAACAACATCCTCTCATCAGCACTATTTATTGATCTGTCAAAAGCCTTTGACATGGTCAACCACCCACTGCTCCTAAAAACTCTTGAATCCCTTGCTCTAGACACCAAGGCTGTTCTCTGGTTCAAGTCCTACCTTACCAATAGGCAACAAGCAGTCCTCTGGGAGAATAAACTATCTTTCCACCTGCCAGTCTCCCTTGGAGTCCCTCAGGGCTCCATTCTAGGTCCACTTCTATTCTCTTTATTCATCAATGACCTTCACTTAGCAATCCCTCAAGCTAGCTGCATACAATATGCAGATGATTCCATGCTCATATGTTCTGCCAACTCCACATCTGAACTACAATCCCTAACCCAGACAGTATTTAACTCAGTTGAGGCATGGTTCTTAAAACGTTGCCTCCTTTTGAATGCCAAAAAAAACAAGCTCTTACTCTTCACACCTAACAGTAAATCCCCCCTATCAATTTCTCTATCAAATCAAATAATGGAACCATTATAACCCCCGACTATACCACCAAACTATTAGGAGTCTTAATTGACAATAACATTACATTTGACAATCATATGAATAACACTATAAAAACCGTAAATAGAAAATTGGGCTCCCTACATAGAATAAAACCATTCTTAACACCAACAGCCAAAACTACAATTGCCCACTCCCATCTAATCTCTACTCTTCTTTATGCTTCCCCCATATATACTAACCTAAAGAAAAATAATCTCACTAAACTAGCCAACTCCTATAACAATATTGCCAGGTTTGCCACTGGAAACCCATTTAGAACTCACCACTGTCTGAACCTACAGCAGCTAGACTGGCTTGAACTAAAAAACATTTTGATGCTTTCCCAACTTACCATTGTTCACAGGATATTCTACCAACCGAACAACACACTGATACTCTCTAACCTTATTACCCCCTATACAAACCTCAATTCCTTACGCTCTTCCACTAAACTACTGGCTAGCATTAACAAGTCTAATAACTTGGCAGGTGACTCCTTGTTTTCTAATACCGCTGGAAAATATTGGAACCTGTTGCCATCAGATCTAAATGTACTTCCCTCCTTCCCGCTCTTTAAACAAAGGCTCAAGCAACATCTTAAAACACACTGATTATGCTCATGCTGTTACCCTGACTAAATGTCTGCGTTCTCTATTGCCTTATTCTCCATACTGTCTCCCCTCTCCAATTTATATTGCTTACCCCTTGGGTAGTAGTAACTGTCTTAAATTATTGTTACAAATAGGAGATGAATTGAACTGTGAACATATAGTAAATGACCTCACATATCTTAATGTAAGAGTGTCTTATTCCTTTTAGGCTTTGTGTTTCACAATTAGCATGATTCTCTTTAGCTAAGGCTCTCTGATTATTTTTAACTTAAGTTTTTCTTTATATTTGTGTATGTAATTCTTCTTGTATGTTGTGTTGCTCAAATAGTATGAATTTGTAGCTACTGCTCTCTCATTATTTTTATCATCATTTTCTCTTATATTGGTGTATTATAAACTTTTGAGTGTTACTGTGGAGCTTTTCTCCCTGGGCCTCTGCTGGAAATGGAAATATATCCAGTTGGACCAGCCCGGTTAACAAATGTAAAATAAATAAAAATAAAAAGAACTCACATGGTGTAATTGTACATTACTTTGACTGTAGTTTACAGGTCCCTGGGTTCAAGTCATGGCAGGGCTTATTATTTGGAGAGGCTGCAAAAGTACCTCACAAAGAGGATCCTAGGCCTTAAACACTTGTCCTATATGGACAGACTTAAAAAACTTCAACTATTCTCTGACTCATATTGCCTACTTAGAGGCAATCTCTTTTTGACTTACAAAGCCATGTCTGACCCAGCTCTGTTAGAAATGTTGCATCTAAAGAAATCCCAAACCCTCCACACTACACGCTCCAGAGATCTCAACTTCATTACCACAATCAACAGAACATGCTGGAGGGAGAGGTTCATAACCCAGACACTGCTCGTGCTATGGTATATACTTTCCATACATGTCAAGCAGAGCACCTCACTGGCCCTCTTCAAGAGAAATCTTGATGAGTGGATGGGAAATAAAAAATTCACCCCAGGGATCACTCCAGTAGCTCTACTAAACAGAGGCACTGGGAACTAAGGTCAGGTGGCACGATGCCACAGTAATCCTATGGGCTAGGCTTGTAAACGCTCCAGGGCCATTAGCCTAGTACACACCTATGAACCTATACCTTTCAACCTCTTAGAGCAAGAAATCTGGACAAAGTCACAAATAATGGGTCAACAAAAGCCCAAACATAAGGGCACTTTTTAAATATTGCTCTTACAAGCTTAGAAATTTGATAGAATAAAAGGCTTTTCTATAAGCATGAATTTTCTGAAATATATGAAGTCTGAAACTCAAATATCTGCCATTATTTTCTGACTTCAGTCCTCAATAATTTGTCAGAGATTTATCAGAAAACCACAATTTTATGAGAAACAGATAAAAAATATGAAGCAAAAATTTGGACAGTCTGCGAAAATATGGCCAGTTGAAAGGTGTGGCATAAAGAATTAGAGGTTTCTGAGAAAGATCAAATTGGAGTTTGTTGATAAATATAGAAAAGATCAGAGGGGCTAAAGTGGAACTCTGGGAGACTCCTTTCATAAGTGGAGCAGTTTCAGAGGTGGTGCCTACTTTCACATTAAAGGTGGGGAGGTCTAAAAACTACAGTTTTGTATCGTCACTAATGTCTATTTCAATTAATTTTACAAACAGTAAGTTATGGTCAATTAGATCAATGGCTTTTGTGAGGTCAATAAAGATAGCTCCTGTCAGGTTGCCATTGTACATATTGGAAAAATGTCATGTGTGAGAGACTAGAGAGATGTTATGGTGCCAGACCAGAATCCATGTTTCCTGGAAAGAAGATGGTATTGATGTAAATAAGCAGATATTTTTTTCTAGCATTTTAACTAAAATGGAAAGTATTGAGATGGGATGGAATTGTGAAGCAGTAGTTGGCTTGGGTATTTTTTGGAAGAGGAGTGACTACTGCTGTTTTCTATATCTGACACATAATCTTATTAGTTAAGCAGAGGTTGTGTATGTGATTGAGAGGGTAAAAGATGAAGTCCTTACAAAGGTGAATGAACATAAGGGCTAGGTTAACTCAGCCTGGGGGAGTATCTGTTTGTATTTTGTCCAACTATGTTTCAAGCTCTTTCATTGTAATTTTTTTGAAGTGGAATAGTGGAATGCATGGAGGGATGGCCGTGGGGGTGGTAGATTTGTGTTATTGATGTGCGCCAGGTTGCTGAACTCATTGAGGAACTCAGTGCATGAGAGTTTGCATGTGGTGGTGTTAGAGGGGTCCAGAGGAGTGGAGTTGTGTTCTGTTTTGCGTTGTGTTGATTTCTCTCCAGAATCTTTTAGGTTTAGCTAAAAGTGAGATTTGTTTGTTTTGGTAGTGATTGTTTTTCTGTTTTAGGATGGATTGCTTGGCTGAGTTTGGTAGTGGAGTTTATTTTGCTTGGGAATATGTGGAGAGGTTACATTTCCAATTGTGCCATGCTTCATCACGTAATATGAGGAGGTGTCTGAGTTTCTTAGATACCCAGTCATGTTTATGAGGTCGAAGTAGCTTTTGCACTAAGGGAAAGAATTTGTTTTGCAGGTGCTGTAGGTTGTTGGTAAGGTTGTTAACTGCTTCACTGAGATCTCCTATGGCAAGTAAGTGAGACCAATTAAGGGTGGCAAGGTAGTTTTTAAGATCAGTGATATTCTGAATGGTTTGGGTCTGAGAGTGATAAGTTTGAGTTTATATTTTAATGTTAGATTATTTACTGAGAAAGTTATGAGAGAGTACTCACTGAAGCATGGTGCATGTATTGGGAAGTTAGATATCACTGCAGGATTATTAGTTATTACAAGATCTAGTAAGGTGTACTTGATGGACTGAGGGCTTGGACTAGTGGCTTCAGATTTAATTTGAGTAAGACTTAAGCTGGCCAGGAGCTATGACAGATCAATGGCTTTTGGTCCTAAGTAATTAAGGTTGAAGTCTCAAAGAAAGATAAGGTTACAGTTTTTGGGAGCTTTGGTATATGTTTTTTGAAAGAGGGTTTTGAATTGTCATAGCGATGCTAGTGGAGGTAGGTATGTACTGGCTATAACAATGGCTTTTTGGTTGTTTGCTGGAAATTTTAAAATGATCCAGTTAGTATCCTATTGTGAATTGCTGTTAGCTTGTACAACATTTGTGGGGTTAATGTTGTCTTTGAAGAGAATTAATGCTTCGCTCCCAAGTTTTTTCCCCTGGTGTGTAATCGCATAGGTATGAATAGTTTGTTCTGAGCTGGTGAAGACCATGGGAGTCATATTTCAGCCACATTTTTGAATAGCTATAATGTCAGGATGGTGTTGTATGATAAAGACATTTAATTGGTTAGTTTAGGTAATGTGGGCGTTAAAGAGGGAGTAGGTAATATGATGCTGTTTATTGGCCGGAATTGAGACATTATTGTTAAGTGGTCCTGGATTAGGCTCAATGTCCCATATTAACAGAAGTATAAAGACAATGAGACTATGTTTGAAGAGAGTGTTTGGGATATAGCTCTTTTTTCTACTAAAATTAGAAATGACGAGATATTGGGACACTGATATGTTTAGATGTATGTGAGTTGAGTACTGGCATGGGTGTGATGTGGTGCAAAGGTTTAATGGGGTATGGGTAAGTAGTGTGTGTGTGTGTGTGTGTGTGTGTGTGTGTGTGTGTGTGTGTGTGTAGGACGGGGTATGGGTAGATAGTATGCAGCATGGGTAAGTAGTATGTGTTAAGTATTAATGTAGTCTGATATATGGAGGCAGTGGCAGTCAGGTAATTGCTGTGGGTTTATGTGTGACGGTTGAAGGAAAATAATTGATGTCAGCAGGAGAATGTAAATATGTCATGGTTATAGGAATTGCTAGTGTAAAGTAACTGTAGTACAGGCTTTAAGAGCTAGAGAATGAAGGAGGAAAGCAGTATCCCTTTAAGGGTGTTTACTAGGTGATACAATTGGCTTGGGCCTTCCACTATATGAGTACATGTCAGGGAATTGCAGCAGAAGGGGAGCGAAGATAAATGAGATGATTGGAAAAAATATAGAGCTAACATTTGATAGGGTGTGAGGAGACTGGATAAGAGAAGTACGGAGACAGTGTTTCAGAGAAGAGCAAAGGCTGAGAACAAAGGGAGGGGATTAAAGGCTGGGAAGAACACAGGAATGTAAAATTCTATGGTGGCTATAAAATACACACACAAAAAAGTAAACAGAAGATGTGGAAGGAGTGGTGGGTTACGATGATGTAATTATGGTTAATGTCTAAGAAGAAAGGTGGGGGTTGAGGAGGGTACCAGTGACTGGCAGATTGAAGGAACTGATGGAAAGAGTAAACTTCAAATGTAGTGTAAGAGAGGCTAGAAGAAGAGATTGGGAGCAGGTAGGGGAGTAAAGTGAGTTTGAGCGTAGTGAGGGTGAATGGACAGCCCCCCCTCCTCATGAATATAACCTTATTTCAACAAAAACAATCTGTGGCAATGAAGGTAAGTCTGTGTTTTTGGCAAGTGAAGAGGGGAAGGGAAAAACTGAGAGATGTTCTAGTACAATACATATAGGGGCAATTCAGAATTATTATGGGCTCTCTGAAGTGAAGGAGGAACATGGCACTGTCGGGTGGATATGAAAAGAACAGCAGAGACAGCAAAGCAGCAACAAGGTAGACAAACTGTGTTTCATGACTAGAGTCCCTAACTCTAACTCAAATAAGTGGGGGCTTATACCCTTTGGCCCTTTTTCAAAATGTGCAGCAGCAGTAGCAGCAATTTATCTTGGTCTGCAGCCCACCAAGTAGGAGCAGCAAGGAGTGGAAGGGTGCTGACTACTGAGTGTTTTAAAGAAATCTAGAGGACACACTGTCCAATAATTTCCCTATGCAATAACTGGCAGTGCTCACAGATAACACAGCATAAGGTGAAATGAAAGGCTCTGCTTACTTAAAAAAAGCTGCAGAGCTTAGCTGTGTCTTCACAGAGAACTTGGGTTGCAAATGCACCTCACTGCTTCAAAAAAATCTAATAGCCTTTCTTGCTGAGTAGTGATTGTAGGGTAGGGAGGTTATGCCCTATTGAAATGAAAGTAAGTTTGGAGTTAGATAATTATTGAAACACCATAAGAATATATTTACATCATTCATGTTAAACAGGAAATGCATATACTTCAAAATTCAAACAACTAGTCATGTTTTAAATGTTTAATTAATTGAACAAGTGTATCTTTCTAGTCTGTGCCTCTGTAAAACCTAAAAATCAAACAAAACATGAGTTATGCTGTTAGACTGCAACATTGCAGAAACTATGATATTCTGCAATGTGGTTTGTTTCATTTTTTTCTCATTTTATTTTGCTTTAGTTTATCTTAATTTATTTTATTTCAATTAACTAATCATTTAGCTAATTATTTATTCATATGACAATGAGGTAGATTAGTGATCCATAAAGTCCTGTATAAGCTCAGTCAGCGAGCACTATTGGATTAAGGGACTTGATTATAGTCAGAGACCGATATAATCAATCAGTGGTCTACAAAAAGAAACTGTTTAAAAAAATCCTATGCACTAAATGCTGCAGCATTTTCTCTAAAAATGGTCTCATCCAACTGGAATTTTCTAGTCATTTTATGTAGACCTGAAACCGAAAGAGTACTAGCCAGAATTGGGTTAGGAATCCTATCCAAGAGCCTTATTCACCAAGTGACTCTGGTTTGGGAGAAGTATCCATTCTATTTTCATGTCAGTGAGGAACTCTTACCTAGGCTGCTGTAAGAAATCCAAATAAATCTGAACAACCCCCCCCCCCCTTAATAGGCTACATGCACAATTTCATAAAATAGCAATTCTTTGTATTGATGGAACTTATCCATTATCATATAGCTATGGCTTATTTCTGAAACACTCCCACTCCATCTGAGGTATGCTACCACTGTGCACTTGTCTAAGATCCATCATTTTCAGTTGTTGAGGATTTCAGACCCATCTCAAGCAATTATCCCGTAGGACTAATGATTGACTATGAAGAGCTCCTGAAGTGCATTTAGAAATAAGATTCGGTAATGACTCCAACATGGTTTTAATACAGTTAAGATATCTACCATTGTCATGACTAACATGCTTTTATGAAGAAAGTTTAACATTCTAGCTGCAGTTAATAAGATAACTGATTTTATATACATACATGTATATATATATATATATATATATATATATATATATATATATATAGTATATATATAGATACACACACACACACACACACACACACACACACACACACACACACACATAGAGACACACACAAGCACCTTCTCCCTAGTTTAATTTTTCTGAGTTTTTGGGTTTCTAATGCCATGATGGGATTGGACCCCATTCCTAACTCAAAGTATGATTAAAGTTCATGAAATTAGTATTGTTTCCATCTTTGATGTTAGTCAAAGTGCTCTTCGCAGCACCTGCAGTGTGCCCAGAATTGACTCCTTCTGCAATTCATATGGAGTTACATGTATTGTAACATATCTAAATAAGACTGTAACTTTTATTATGAGGCCCATTGCTCCTACTACTATTGCAACGGTCTGGGTATCCTTCCACATTGCCCTCATTTCTGCCCGCAAATCCTGGTATTTTATGACTTTGTGTCTCTCTCTCTCTGTGCATAGCACACTATGAAATCACTAAGTGTAACAATTTCAGTGATCAAATCTACTTTTGTCTTCTTTTCATGGGCTACTATATATGGTTTTCTCACATCTATTTTTTGAACTGCTGGTAGTGGGTTATCCCATGTGATATAAACTTCATCATTTTCTATAATGCTTTGTGGCTCATGTTTCCAATGCTTCTCAGCTACTTCAATATCGTAGTGTCCATAATAATTCTATTGTAACAATAATGATATTGTAATTGTATAAACCAGTCTGGAGAAAAGCATACCAACCAAGAAATTTTAGGGAAGTAAGTAGGGATTTTGAAAGAGCAGGTCATGCTTTACTACAAGTAAAACACAAGGACAGTGGCTTGGATTAGAATCCCCACAGATGGATGGAGAATTGCTTAAATGATTATATCTTCACAATAATAATGTGATGAGCAAACTCTGAGCCTGGGATTCTTCAAACATGAGCACCTCAGGAATTAGTCCTGTGGCCCATTCTCTTTTATATATTCATTAACAATTTGTATGTAATTTGTATTTCATTCTATGTGAGAAAAATTTCATTCTTATTAAAGGGGTAGAATTGTTGTGGTTGGCTTGGCATACTACAGACAGTAACAAATTGCTTGGCTAAGTAACTATAAAATTACATTCAATACTAGCAAATCAGCTACTATGTTTGCCAGGTCTCTCACCCTAAATATGCTGCTATATGATTAGATTAAAATCTATCATTTAAATATTATAGTGAAATGGCGGTGGACAAGGTTCTGAAAAAAATTGCAGGTTATCTACAAGCTTGCAAGCTTTCTATCACAACAAGCTAATTCAGCAATTGAGATGAACATTCTGAAATCAAGGTTGAAATCTGTCTTTCTTCTGGTAGCACTAAATATCTCTAAAACAACTCAAATGCTGGATTTTCAGTTTGACATGAGAATAATATAAACTGGTGAGCTTGTCTCCTCCTTGGGTTGAGAAAATAGTTATTAATCAGGACCACATGAGAGAAATCCATTGCAAACAGTGTCAGAAAGTTAACTGACATAAGTGTATGCCTAAAGAGAAGAAAACCGTGAGAACAGAAGCTGCCACAGTGAGTGAAAAATATCAAATCCATCTTGGAAGTGGAGGGCAAAAGTGTCCATGATTCACCACCCAGACCATGAGGCAGGCAGGCTGAGAAATAGAAGAGTTATGTTTGAAGATGCATAAGATGGAGGTACTGAAGATTAATGATTTTCTGATGGATTGCATTAAAAAATGACAAGCGATTGAATGAGGTTGAATTTACCCTCACAAATCATTCTGACAATTTTGAATTGAATTGATACAGATGGAAGAAAGTAAGATGAACCCAAGGATGATTGAGCTGGAGGCAATTAGTGAAGAGATACAGGATGAGATATAGGAATTGGGAGACCAAGGCAGACATGAGAATTTAAGAATAATACATATGCCAAATGTCAAATGGTGTCTAGGGCAGAGATCGTAGAAATAATATGATAAATCAGTTCAACAAATGGTTCAGTTTACCTAAGGACACTATTTTACTTGACAGAGTGCATTGAGTTGATATAGCACAGAGGGTTGCAGCTAGATTTCCACTCAAAATGATTACAGAAGTGCAGATGTTCCAACTCAAGTTGCAGCTATTAAGTCTATTAAGAAGAAAAGGGAAAGTGTTAATGACTGGTGACTAAAGACTGTTCATTGAGCAAGACTATTCATTGGGGACAGAATTGAAGAAAGGAATATCTAACTCTATTTAAAGTATATAGGCAACTGAATATGTGCTTCAGACTATTGTATCCTGAAAAGTTTAAAGTGTTCTTTCCAATGTCTATGACAAGTTTCTTACACCCAGCAGACACCTAGCTAGAGTTGGAGAAGTACATGGGACTCACTCAGCCTGGATATCAGATGTAAACTAAGCACTGGGAAGGGAGAGGCCTCCAAAAAAGCGACACAAGCCTTTGGGAAAGAAGGCCAATAAACCCTTCCTATATTTAAAAAGAAACTGTTGGGAAATTCAGAAAGAAGTGAAGAAGCTTTCTAAGTGAATTATAGGCAATTTGCTAGTCAAAGCAGGGTTCCAGAATGTAATGGAAGAGAGAACAGAAGAACAGAGTAATGCAGGTGGCATGAGAGATAAAGACTTCTCCAACTGTCAAAGCATGGACTATGAGCAAAAACTGTTAGATGTTCTTTTATCTAGGTATTGTCTTGCAATCACCCTATGTGTGATGCATGCAAGATTATAAGTAGTGCAGGTGATAGAGCATTCACTATAATTAAGTGGTTGATAAAAATAAAAAGTTAACCTGACAACATTGTCTTTTACTTCTGCTGCTAAATGAATTGTTGTGCAATGACTAGGGAAAATAGTATATTTAAATGTGCATATATTTTATTATAAAAACAATTATTAATGGTTTTGTTAAATATGTTGTTAACATGAGAATAGAAAGAGGAGAAATTACTCAAAAGGGATGAAGTTTAAAGAAAAATAGCATCACAAGTAAAAAAGAACAATTAGAAGCATAGGATCATGAAAAGAAAGGGGAGGCTAACAGTAGAAAAAATATGTGGATGAGAGCGAGAGAGAGAAAGAAGCAAAACAGGAAATTAAAAGGAGTTGAGGTGAAGATTATTATTTGTCATTGGCGGTGGTGGTGGTGGGGGATTCATCAAGCTAAGGAGCTGGTTCATAGGATAAATTGGCATAAGAGGTATATAATCTAGAGATGATTAATGAAGCTGTAAAAATGTATATAGTCTGGGTTCCAATAGTTTTTTTGTACAAGTTAGTTACATGAAGCTGCTAAAATAAAGTTAAATAGGATTAAAAAGAGAAGAGAAGGAAAAGAAAATGTAGATGCATTAATGAGGGCAAGTATGAACATTTTTGGTACTGTTGGCAAATATTAGTAAAAATAAAAAAGCAAAGATGATTCCGCTGTAAGGACATAGCTATAAAACTGGTGATTTGAAATGGGAATGGTCTCATAAATAAAGAACAGACAAGTCGAATTATAGAATACATTAGACACTGGGGAATAGTTATAGAAATGATGCAAGAGACTTATATGAAAAAGCAGGAACATGAAGAACTAATACAAGAGGCTTATGATGTTGAGACAATGCTGTGGCATAGTGGAGAGGAAAAGAGGGTTACTACATTGATCAAAAGAGGGGATGATTCATTTAGAGGAACATAAAATGGACAACAGAGGGAGATTTGATATTTTTGAGGGGCTGCTGTGGAAATAGCAGAATAACTCTGGGGAATGTTCAGATCCCATCAAAGGTCAAAAGAGAAGAGATGCAAAAGAGTTTGAGGGAAATAACAGGATTTCACCTGGGAATAATGACGGTAGCAGGAGACTAGAATTTAGTCACTAGATGAAATGATATCAACAGGGCCCCAAGACCAAGGGCAAATAATAGGATTTCAACTTGGAATAATGATGGTGGCAGGGGACTGGAACATAGTCATGAGATGAAATGATATCAACGGGGCCCCAAGACCAAGGGCAAATAATAGGATTTCAACTTGGAATAATGATGGTGGCAGGGGACTGGAACATAGTCATGAGATGAAATGATGTTGATGGGGCCCCAAGACCAAGGGCAAATAATAGGATTTCAACTCGGAATAATGATGGTGGCAGGGGACTGGAACTTAGTCACTATATGAAATTATGTCAACTAGGCCCCAAACCAAGGGCAGGTACTTTAGAAGAGAGGTTGTGGGGGAGCTTTTGCAAAAATAATGGCCCTAAGGACATATAATGGAAAGAAGGAAAGAAATTAAGGATTTACATATTTTGCTGAGCAGTATGGAAAATGGTCAAGTCTAGATAGTGTATGCAGCAATTGAACACAAATACTTAATAGAAAAAGAGATAACGCACCCCAGGGCATTGTCAAATCATGGTAATGGTGGGAGAACTCCTATGCTAATATACTAATTAAAAGAGAAAGGCACTGCAGGTTGTGCGAGAGTTGAGTAAGTAAAAAGGACAAGAATAAAAAAAATCTTTGATTTGCTAATGGTGGAGGAGGAGAGGGAGGTGAGAATAGCATTGGATGGCCACTGTCAAGTGACAATTATGTGTAAAACAGCAAAATGACAAATCAACACGAAGTTGTGGGATGCAGAAAAAAAGCATATAGAGAAGGAATCTCATCTCAAAAGTATAAACTGGGGAAAAAGAAAGAGTTATGGAGAAAAGGAATTGAAACAACAGAGCAGAGCAACAGAACAAAAAGAAAAAAATAAGTGAGATGAAAGCAAGTTGAAATAGGCACTTAGAGGTGAATCTTGGAAAGGAAACAGTCAATGAAGTAAAGGCATTTTGCTAATACTATGTAAGTTACAGAAGCTATTATCATGTAAACTGACAACAATTGCTCAAGGGGAGTACAATATGAGTTAGAGATTCAAGGAAAGAAGAGCTATTTAGAGCCCCAAATCAATATAAAATACAAGGAGATGAGGAGAAATGGATGCTAATGATAAGAGAAATCTTGGTGGATCTTATGCGCCATAGAATAAGATTAGAGGAGAAG
The DNA here is from genome assembly GCF_019279795.1 of Protopterus annectens. Lineage (NCBI taxonomy): Eukaryota > Metazoa > Chordata > Ceratodontiformes > Protopteridae > Protopterus > Protopterus annectens. Next base: position 259,270,952 of record NC_056731.1, on the reverse strand, counting down.
AAGATGTGGATGGAATGCTTCATGGAACAGCAGATATGAGAGCAGATGAAGAGAAAAGAAGGGAGGAAAGTCACCAGGATGGGATGGCCTGCCAGTAGAGCTATGGAATGGGACAGCCAAAAAAGTAGCACCAATCTGATAAAAGATGTTTAATATATTAGCTGAACAAGGAATGATACCAGAATCTTAGGAAAAAAGAGATAAGTGTAATATTAAAGAAGGATAATGACCCATCATGCCTGGGATCATATCACCTATTGCAGTATTATATCATGATTATAAGAATTCTGGCAAATAGGTTAGCCAAAATTGTCCCCAGAATAAGTGCTTAGATTAGTGTGGCTTTCTGAAAGGAAGACAAACCTTTGGCAGAATAAATAAGAACAAATATACACTCAGAAACAAAGACACAGAGAGAGAGAGAGAGAGAGAGAGAAGAAGCCCTTAATGTTGCTGGGACTAGATGATTAAAGACTTCAGTATAGAGTATTGGGGATACCTGTGTGAAGTAATGTACAAAATGTGATTTTTCTTGGAATTTATTTTATTGGCATAAAAATATATAATAATCCTATAGCAATAATTAAAGTACATTTCAAAATGTCGTCAGAAGTCAGAAGATTACTAAGGCTGTCCACTTTCCCTGTTTTTATTTGTTCTCTATTTCGATCCCTTAGTGGAAAAAAAACAAAGACAATCAGAAATGGGGGGGGGGTCAGGCTTTGGGTTTGACAAGAAAGTAACAGTGTTTGCTGACAATGTGATTGTGGACTTAACAGCTCTGCTCAAAGACATACAGAAACGATTAAAATTGTTGAGCTGATTTGCAAAGTTTTTTCTGGTATTAAGTTAATGCAATTGAAGTAACTTATACCCTTGCTTTAAAATGAATGCAGGAGTACCTGAACCAGTGGAGACACTAGACACTCAGATATTTGGTAGTGTTGACAGCAAATAAATCCGGCAATACACTAAAAGAATTATTGGTTGAGGTCAAAGAAAGGATTAGAAACTAGATGAAAAGATGGGAGGTGGTAAAATATGAACTATATCATCAAATTCAGGTGATGTTTAAAGTACTTCTCAAAATTTATTTTGGGCAAGCTTTTATATGTGACTTAAATAAAAAATATCTTGAAGTGGATCTTGGCTGGAAATAAACTGTAAGTAGAGTAAGAGAGCATACCGTAAACAAAGAGAGAGGGAGGATTGTCAGCTCCAGATTTGGATGTGTATTATAGAGTGGAGCATACAAAATTGATGTATTATGTGGAGAACAGTAATTACTTCTCAAAATGAAAAAACATTGAGGATAAGGCAAGGTGGAATTGGTAAAAACATGGAAAAGATTAACATGTGGTCAGAAGAATTAGCAAGCAAACAAAATCAGACATTTTGGGGTCTTGGGCATGAAAGTTAAGAGGGCTCTTAACTAATAAAGATGAATGGGGGTGAAAATTGGAATTAGTGCCCTTTGGGATGGGAGGACAGCAGTTCATGGTGAGAGAAGAAGCATACATTTTTTACTTGCAGCAGTTTAGGATGGGAGGGAGAAGAATGCACTTGAGCAAGGTTATAAATAAATATCAACAAGAGAGTAAGGAATGAGTGAGCTATAGAAGAGTGATGAGGATTTTGATGAAATAAAATGCAGAAGTGGAAAGGAGGGAAGTTGAGATACTGGAAAAAGTCAACTATTGATTCAAGCTAGGAGGGAGGAGTTCAACAAAATATGCTAGTAAGCAGATTATGTAAAGCACACATGGAATAAAGAAAAAACGAAAGAAAGAAAGAAAGAAAGAAAGAAAGAAAGAAAGAAAGAAAGAAAGAATAGTTTGGAGAAATAATTACAAAAGTGGTAGGAGATGTTAAAGAGTTAACCAAAGAAGGGTGGAAGGAAGTTTCTATCATCCAATGGAAGCAGCTATATATAGGAAATTCAGAATATTTGGATGTAATATTTGCACAAATATTTTACACCCACTAGACATTATAAAATGCTCCCAGAAACAAAATTTGTTAGAGATGCAAACAAAAAATATGCAGGCCAGCACTCAAAGGCATAAGGTGTATACAAGTAAAAATAATTCATTAAAGCATATATAGGCAAAACAAACCAGTTTTGGCTCGGTTATTAAGCCTTCCTCACACACACTGAACATGTACACCAAACCAAAGATGTCTGGTGAGCACACTGTAAACCACCTAACATTTTATGCATAGCCATACAGCCTTGAGCTGTTCAAACATCCTTGCCAGACTGAAACATCTACAGAAGTATCAGGTACAAACAAGCCCTGCATAAGTAACAATGTTCTGAAATATAACAGCTGTACTCACATGTAGAACATCATCTTCTAGCCATTATACACAATCCACGGGAGTCATGAAGGTAATATATCTCTGTGTGTCTCCATATAGCTGTTGCAATACATCACAAACAACACATCCAGGCCATCTTCCTCGAAAGTAAGGCAAAGGAACAATGCCCAAGTGGAGTAATCAATTATACACCACTGTTGCCATGGTATTGGCTAATGGAGTAGCTGCACAGTTGATGTGCATGTAATTAACTACTTTGGAACACCAATTGGTGGGCAGGATAGCACGTTACTGATATTTAACTATAAAAGGATGGCTTGTCACACATTCCAACCATCTGTATATACCATCAGAACATTACAAAGAAGATTGAAACACAAACTGAAAAAGATTGAAATAACAGTCAATGACACCTTAGGTTACTAATAAGGTATGTAGAACACTCAGTATGTCTGTGTATGTAGTACCTGTTCTATAATAATTAAAGTGTACGCAATGCATATAGTGGAAACAGTTATCTTGTAGTGATGTACTTTTGAGCATAGTAACACTTGTAGTATTTATGTGTGTACTGCTGTAGGTCACAAGGCAAACACCTCATACACCACAAGGGATGCTGTATAAGGACTTTGAACCCAACAATTCCTCTCCAGCCACTGTCAGTGGCAGGGTTGGTCCAACAAGTATGTGCTATAACAGGGGATAGTATATGTTGATATATTGTAACAGCAGGCATATGTATGGGTGTATTACTGAGAATAACATGTCGAAGGTGGACCTACTGTGCAATTATGATTTGCATTGTGGGATATTGTGCTAATAACTGTGTAATGTACAGTAATGTAGGCAGATATGTATTACATTTTACATAGCATTACTGTTATGTTAGGCAAACATTAGTTATGTCTATTGGCATTTACAATACACAATAACAGGATACATATGACTTGTAGTCATGCAGCAGTCTATCAGCATGATAGCAAAGCAAAATGGAAGATCTAGTTAACTATCCATGCACATAAGACATGTAATAGGTTCATAGGTAGGTACTAGGCTGTCTGCCCAAGGGCATTTATAAGCCTAGCTAGAGTATGTTGTCTTCTGCCACCCCCTTAGGTTAGTTCCCTGTGCCTCTGTCCAGCAGAGCCACTGCAGTGATCCCCGGGGTACATGTCTGTCTCCCATCCACCCGTCAAAGTTTCTCTTGAAGAGGGGCCCTGCCTAATGTACATTGAAATCATGTTCCAAAGTATGGGGAGTCTCCAGGTTAGGAATCTATCCCTCCAGCACGTCCTAGTTATCATTGTGGTTAGGTTTATATCCCAAGAGCATGTGGCTCTCAGGGGCTTTTGTTTAGCTGGAGCATATCCATCAATACTGGGTTGGACATGGGCCATGTATGTCAAGCAGAGATCACCTCTGAGTACGAGGTATGCAACCAAGTACAGCTGTAGTTTCTTTAGTTGGGCTGCATAGGTCATCTGTTTGAGGTCAGTAATCCGCTTGGTGTAGTACTGTTGTGGTCATTCAAGCTGTTGCAGTTGTCTTGTAAGGTACATCCCAAACTGGGTGTTGTATCCTTCAATGGGTCTAATAAGTCATTAGTAGAGAGGCACAATGGCCTCCTTTGTTCTGGATGCGAACCCAATTGAGATTAGGGGGGTCACGTAGAAGGATAGTCTAACCACCTTGGCAATATGGTTATCAAAGGAGAGATTGCTATCTACTTGGGTTCCCAGATCCCTTATTACCTTTTCTGTATGAAGGAGACTAACACCTATGTGGTAGTCTGTGGGTAATTAGTTTTATCCAAAGGGGATGACTATGCTCTTTTTGGCATTCAGCTTGAGGCCATGATATTGACACCAGATATCCGTCTCAGTGAGACCCTTCTGGAGGGTGTCTGTATCAGCTGGGGAACCAATTATGGCCCCTAGTTTGCAGTCATATGCAAACCTTTTCAATCAAAGTCCTCCTGTATTTGCCTATACCTCAATGAAGTATATACCAAACATGAGGGGTCCTAGGACTGAGCCCTGGGGGACGCCACTTGTAACTGGTTTACAGTCAGACCTAAGGTATACAACTCTCACTGTGTGGGTTCTGTCCGTAAGCCACTTTGCAAACCATCTCGTGATGACTGTGGTCTCCTTAATGGGGGGTGGGGGAGAGATGTGGATATCAAGGGTGATTAGCTTACGGTTGGATCAGACCAATGAGGAGTTGACTTCAGGTGTGAAACACTGATCACTCATGTTGGTAATGACTAGGTCTAGGATATTGTTGCCCCTGGTAGGGGTGTGGATAACTTGATCCAGGGCATTGGAGTTTATGAATTCCAGAAAGCATTGAGCTAATGAGTTGGTACATGAGTAGTTTTCCCAGTTAATGGTGGGGTAGTTGAAGTCGCCCATTAGTAGGTTGTTTGGTTGAACCCTAATAATTTCCAGTACATCAAGAAAAGAGGAGTGGGAATCCTGGGGCATGGTGGGGCATATGTAGCAAGCTACAATTTGGATTGCAGTTTTGCCCAGAGTTAGTTGCACTTGGATAACCTCAAATGCATTGTGCTAAGCAACTAACCTGGAGGTGTGGATATCCTTAATGAATATGGACACACCTCCGCCTTGGGTGTGGTTACATGGCCGAAGAGTGTGGTATGAGTTATAGCCTGGTAGTGCAGGGGTGCTCTCTGGAGCCTTGAACCAGTTCTCAGTCACTGCACAGATATCGATGTTCTCCATTACAAGGAGTGCCCCGAGTGAGTGCATTTTGAGATTTAGACTTCTAGCATTGTGTAGCATTACCCTCAGGTTGTGCTTGCCTTTTCCTGTTATGGTGGTGAATATGTTATTTGAACCTTGCCTAAAAAAGGCACTATAGGGGCAGCAAGAGCCTTAGCCAGTATCCGGAATACCAAGGGCAACAGGTGCAGGCCATCTGTGGCAAAGCATCGTGGTCTGTCGACCATGTCATCCCAAGCAGACAGATACTGGATCCCCTTAGAATGGCACCAGAAGCTTAGCCAATTGTGGAAGTCAGTCATTTTGTCCTTGTACTGCGGTATCATTCTGGGTGATGGCAGAATGCTACCCAGGGCTAGGATCATACCTGCCTGGCTTACAAGATCGGAGAGCTCTTCCATGTCTCTTTTCATGTAGTCCAGGGAGGTACATCTCAGGTCATTCACACCAACATGGACAATGACAGAGTCATATTTGTACTTGTTGTGGAGTGACCTGAGTGCATGGGTTATGTGACGGATCCTGGTACCTGACAGGCAGCTGACAGTAACCTTCTCCTTGTTTAGCCTGGTGAGTGGGATATCAGTGTGCCCGACTATAGAGTCACCAATAACTAGTGTGCTGGGTACGTTGTTTTGCCTTATTGTCTGTGGTTGAGTGGCACACTGACTCTGTGGATTATGTGTCATTGGGGTTGTGTTGGAGGATGGAGGCTGCTTGCGTTTCTGCTTTGGAGGTCTCTGTTACTTAGACAGATTATTATTGAGAGCCTCATTGATTATTTTTGTGTTACTATGTGTGGAGTTTGGTGGTATAGATTTAGTGAGACTATATGATGAGTATAGTGTGGTACAAATGTTTACCTTCTCCACATGACTGTCAAGTTCAGTCTTGGTTGGAGAGAGCTTTGCCTCCAGTTTGGCTAGATAAGTGCATCTCTCACAGGTTGTAGTGTTGGATGGTAGGAGGAGAGGGTTGTCTGTGTACATGAGGCAATTTCTACATTGCCTCAAGATGCCCAGATTCATCAGATAGACAGGAGAGAACACTGGGAGCTGACCCTTGGACATGCCTGAATATAAAACCATGTTCCTCTAGATAAGAGCGGAAAGTGAGTACAAGAGCTGTTTTACTCTAAGCAAGTGAGAAAGGTACGTACAAAAACTGTTTACCGCTAGGTAATGAGGAAGATTGAGTGCTATAGTAATTAGTAGCTTATTTAGTGCTTACAAGTTCTGAACAAGTGCTGAGCATGAATAAGCTATCCAGATAAGGTCTTGGATAATATAAACACACTGTCCCCCGCAACAGGTACACAATTATATATCCATGTACACTACTGAAGCCCTGTAACCACAACTATGCAGGTACAAGCTGCACTCAGGCTGCATGGGACCTGTCCAAATCCCAGGTTGTATCATACACATATGGCAAAACACTTTGCTCTCCACATACACATCATGTAAAACATAGCTCCATGTCAGGCTGTGTACACACTGAATGGTGCACACCAACAGTTATCACAACCCACAAAGTGGAGAAACCACTGATAATGAGAAGTACTGCACCACTACCCTGCTGAGTCTGGTCTGAAAGCCCATGAACCTTGATCAACTTATTTGATGTCAGCAGTACAGATGTAGATGACAGTAAAGTTGATTTCACACTGCATATCATAACCTTGCCAGGTCATATGACATCATCACCCATACTGTGTTCCACCAACACTCAGTATACTAGATGTACATTCCTATGTCACAGGAGTGTTTTGCAACTGGACCACTGGCAGAACCAGCACTACGGAAGGTGTCTGAATAATACATGCACATCACACCAGTGCTAGCTACAGTAAGATAGATTTAATTCATTGTACTCCCTCTCATTGTAGTCCATACCACACAGGCTAACAGAAAGCATCTGCCTATTGAAGTATGTGAATGACTATGATCTAGGAGCAATAGCTGACTTAGAGTGTTGTGGACAACATACAGAAAGGGGCTTTGTGGGTGAGGTGTGTGACATATGGCCACAATCTGACAGCTACATATTGCATTGTCACCCCTATGTTAATAACCCTGTACCCATGAACTACCACCTAGGCAGCAGTCAACATAATGGACACTGTGTGTAAGGGATGCAGCTGGGCAGTTGCCTTTCCTGTGATAGTTACATTACCACACCTGTCAGGTAGTCATAAGTGGCAACCCTAATCATGACAGGGTGCCAACCATGAATATAGAGATCATTGTGCAGCCATACTCAACACTCAAGTGACCCATATCAGATCACATATTTCCTTTAAGGGGTAATGGCCATGTTCAGATGGCCTGCACCAGCCTTCCCAATCCCCATCTCCACTATGTAGCATGATGCCTACCCTGAATAAAGCCATGTCCAACTCAATGATGTTGGACATGCTACACATACACATCCTGATCACAAACACATACTTCATGGACAGCCACCTTTCTAGTACAAGGATCACCACATGCTGGACAGATCCTTGTCCCATACACTTCACATACTCCTGACATACTATGCATCCCTGTCCAGCAAAGCTGCACATTGCCCCTCTTTCAGACATGGTGTGATGATCGCATGGTAAATGTATCATTAACCCTGTGGATCAGTTATGTGGCACTGCTTGACCTGGCCCCAGAAACCTGTCGGCTACAGCTAGGTAACCTTTCATCCTTGGCTCATACATGTCTCAGGGCATATAGCCTACTAGTTGACTTTGACCATACATGATATAGTTGATATCCATCCCTGCAAATACCATCAGGCTATCCAGTGTCCCATGTGTATCACATGTGCAACACAGGTGATGCATGGCAAGACGTTGAACTGCTGTACAGAGCCGTGTAGATGTATATGGCAAAACACATACATGTAAAACCTTCCATGAGCAAGTCTGCAGGGTCACAGGTCATGTCCGTTAAGGCGGTGTAAGCCTTTATATGTGACATATACACAGCATCAAGGTCGACTGCATTAATGTGGACACATCCAGGCATGTGCTGATAGGTAACAGCACCAGTACAGGCAAACAGACATGCCCACATCAAGACAGCATCCACATGGAGTATGAGCAATGTAATCAGGTGACACACACACACATATATGGTGATAATATCCAATCATAGGTTCATAGGTTAGTACTAGGCTAACTACCCTTGTGGGCTATTTTAAGCCTAGCCAATTACCCCCTGTGAGAATCAAACCCTGCACCTTGTGTTTGTAAGGTAAACACCGTAACCATTATGCTAACCTCCCACCCTTGTGTGTCAAATGTGTGTGACACAAACATGTCAGTGGTATCAGTGTCATGTAGATTTGCAAAGACAGCTATTTAATCATAATAAATGTGATACACATGTATGTTCAACTGTAGCTCTGTACATCTCTGTGAGTTACTGTGACCTGTCTCCATCATTATGTCTTCCTAGTATGCTGCGTGCAAGGCTACTACCTTATACCCGCTTGGAGGATGAGGCCCTCATCCCATACCTACATGATAATCATCATGTCCTGTTCACTACTGTTCAGCCAGAGCAGAGGGATGCCCTGTGGTAGGAACTTCACAGGAGGGTTAATGATGTTGGTGGCCACAACTGCATATACCAACAGGTGCACAGACACTGTACAGACCTAATTAGATGGGCGAACCATCGTGCGAATGTAATTGCCAGGGAACAAGGTGCAACAGGTGGTGTTCCACCAACCCAGCCCCCATTCACACATACCGAGGAGCTACTGGCCAACCTGGGGACACCTGCAGAACAACATCCACAAGCCTTAGCTGATATCATGGAGGTGGGTGTCTCTCAACCACTGAGCCTGGAGTTGCTTGGTAGGTCACTACTGCACATATAACAACTATATTCCATATAGTTACATGTGTCACTGTACAATATGTAATGTAACGTCAAATGCAAGGCATGTATACACACATGGCACATACTATAGTATGCTACTCTGTGTATGCACACATGTGCATACTCCATAGTATAGTCTATTGTACTGGTGTATGTGTTAACATGCACATTGCACCCTGTAGCTATCATACAGGTGTGGATAATGATCATACTGTTGTGTCACTCCTATTTAGGTACCTCTGGCGTTTCGTTGTGACAGCAGCCCATTGCATGTGAGACTGTCATTATTTATCAGGCATGTTAATGCACAGATCTATCTGCCATGTGGTCATTTACCACATGTACACATAATGTATGGTCATGTCACAATATACAGGTCGGACGTGCAATGCATCACAATGGCTACCCATTTGCAATACTTGAAAACTATGTGAAACACCGACATGAAACCTCACAAACTGTCATTGCCAGATGTGTGGACAGCTGTGCATACAATGGTGGAGGTGTTGTTCATTGTAGGGACATGTACTACAGATCAGAACTATACCTGTGGGGAATACAAGCAGTACTACACAGTGAACTGGAGTATGGCCAGACCACAAGATTCACCAGTGTGGATTGTATCCCTGCTATGAATGTCACACAATGTGATGTGCTATCTGACATGTCCATGACATCTAGTGGGCTGGCTGCAACACTGCCTAACTATCCTGAAAAACATATCCCACATACCAAACATACCACCTTTTGTCTGCAGTACCCTGTCGTCAGTGGAGCATATGACATCTATGATTGTATGTCATATGGGGCAACACAGACATGTGAAATAGATGCCCATCACAACCATTTGGCCAACACATTTACACACATGGCCATGGAGGATGGCCAGAGACATGAAGCAACAAACACAGTAGATGTGATGTGCTTGTGTGTACACCCTGTCGTACATTGGCTCCACATGGTCCAACTATGGCCTTTGTGTAATGGTTATTGCAGATGTGGAACACTAGGCATCCTACAGGCCTGTGCACATCTTGTGCAGACGTGACATCAATCCACCACATAAGGTGTGTTGAACATCTTGAGTGTGTCACGACATGACAGCAGTCACCTGTACAGTATCCACATACATACACAGACAACCACATCAACCCACAGATACAGTACATTCCCCCTGCTGGTGTCGAACGTCACTGTCATCCTTGCTCCTCATGTGTGTGTGTGTGTGTGTGTGTGTGTGTGTGTGTGTGTGTGTGTGTGTGTGTGTGTGTGTGTGTGGCACACAGATGTCATGTGGGACATGGTGTACCGACGAGTTTGCCATGTCTGGCCATAGTTGCCAGGCATCAGCAATATGGTTGCAGATGTGCAAGGGTGTCATCCGTATACCCTTCAGTGACCTGTGTCACACATTCCACATCATGATTTAGTGTGTATACACCTCAGTGACGTGGGTCACATTCCACAGTATATATGTATTGTATCCGAACACAGTCATGGCTATGAACTGTGTCTGTAACTCACACTGTATAGCAATGGAGATGCCTCATGATTCCCTGAAATGGCCATGCACATCAGCTAAATGTGCAGTATATCTGTAGGGTGGACAGACAACACTGCATTGGGACACCATTACTCCACTGTATATGTGACAGGACACTATTGTGTTAAACATGTACGCATGTCATTGCACACGTCAGCAGATCACGTGCCATACTACATGTGATAGTCAAGGTCATATGCCACACATCAGGCAGGTGTACTGTTAACCTGTGCTGGTCTACATGGTGTAACACAGGGATGTATGCTAACTACTACTATGATTATGTAATGAGCTGCTATGACACATGCATGCTGTTGTGTGCAACCCAGTGATGTGCAATAACTACCACTATTATTGTCTGAGCTGCATGCCGTCTTCTGTATCACATGCATTTTGCATGCCTTCTGTCATATCACATGCATGTTGGGTGCCATAGCGTGTGTCTCTGTGTGTCTCTGTGTCTGTGTGTGTGTCTGTGTGTGTGTGTCTGTGTGTGTCTGTGTGTGTGCCTGTGTGTGTGTGTGTCTGTGTGTGTGTGTGTGTGTGTGTGTGTGTGTGTGTGTGTGTGTGTGTGTGTGTGTGTCTAATGTATAGATTGTAATGTACAGTTCTTCTCTGCCCCTCACAGGTGATGTAGGTGCGTACCCCTCCTGTGGTCCATCTGATGTTAGTGTCCCCACAGACTCTAGCAGTGATGATGAACGTATGATTGAGGCACAGGCAGGGTTGTCAGGGGCATAATCTGTGCCATTGGTTGCAATTCCACCTATATCCCCCTCATCCCCACACACAGTTCTCATGCCAACACATACCCCATCAGCAGTGGCCATAGAGTGGAAGGATAATTGGCATGTAGTAGCTTGGAACAGGAAAGTGTGGTGGCTATGGAAGGTGTGCCTGCACACCATGGTGTCAGCCAACTGACTGGTGATGCCGCACAGACATGTGGCCAGTGCTGCTCATAGGAGGACTTCTGGCCAACATGCCCCTGCAAGACAGAGCGCAGCAGCTGGTGTCACCAGATGCATGTTTCAGGCTGCAATGGAGGCACAGTCATGTGCTTAATGGCACAACAGAGAAGATCAGAGGCTTCAGAGGGCTGCTGTCTGTTCTTTAAACAATATCCAGGCAATGGCAAATGCTCAACAGCAGATTGCTGAAGTTTTGGATAGACGATTGAGTGACATGGTTGGAGTCCTTGACCGTGGCATGACAATCCGAGAGTGTGAGCTGTCTGTGCTGGAACATCTGGTAGGAGTGAGGCATCAGGCACGTGGATGTAGGCCAGCTACATCACCTGTTTCAGGTCTACATGTACGAGCTACCTCACATTCCTGCTCCCATAGTGGCGGTAGCAGCAGCAGTGCAGCTGGTACTGTGTTGTCCCCACCAGGACACAGCAGGCCACATGCACGTGGCCCTGGACAGTCCCAACAGGGACACGATTCCAGTGGACATGTGTCATCAGACAGTACCCAATCTGCACCACTGCCTGGTAGTGCCCGTGCAACCCCTGACAGGCACAGGTCACGTGGCCATGGCCAGACACCGTGAACTGTGAAACCTGGCCTGTACAGTCTGCAGCTGTCAATAATACCCCTGTGTAGGCCAGACACATGCCAGAACTGTGTGCATACATACATGCACACACAGGAAACATATGTAGGGCACCGCAACACATACATGCATAACATCCACACACAGCCAATTAGATCAAAGGCCCTAACCCAGACACATGATGTCATCCAATGGTGCAGCCTAGGCCTCTGGCAAACATTATCATCTTGTGCATATGATGATACCTGTGCCGCATACCTGTCATCCACACCATCGGTGCAGAGACATGCTCATATGGTCTGATGCACAGTGTGAACAGACTAGGAAGATAAGTGTAGATTACAATTGTTGTGTACTGTTGACAGGCAGCAGACATACCATGTAGTACAGATTTAGAATGCATTTTGTACTGTTAACAGTATGTGTCTTGTGTAACAACAGTAACTGCATGTTGGTCATGATGTTCTGTTTTCCTCCTTTAGGTCTAATTGCATGTGCCGGTGGATGTCAGTGTTTGCAGTTAGTGTCCCATATGTAAATGTGGACGACTCACAGGTATGTATGAACATACCAGCATGCACTTTGTAGCTTCCACATCACAGTTAGAAAGTCCCACATTCCAAACATGTCTACAGATCTACTGATCCAAGAGCATGATAGCCGTGTATTAAGCTACTGTGGCTAGAGACGTGACATCCATACTGGGTGACATCACAGGTACAGTTACATGGAGTGGGGAGTTAAGAGAGAGGTCTAGCTGATGACAAGGGTAGAGACCAGTGAAAAGCGTGAAGCCTCATTGGGAAGCAGTAATACACGTTCCCATGACAGGATGCAAACACACAACTACACCCGCATACTCAGGTATTCACACACATGTATTCAGAGACACAGTAACACACTCACACACTCACAGATTCACAGACACAGTAACACACACACACACACACACACTTGCTAGTGTTGAGGTGAGGACCCCTGTGTATGTGCAAACCATCATTACAGTACTGTGCACTTACATGATATGCCACAGAGATTACACATGTACAGGTAGTCAGTATGCCTAAGATCGAGGACATCAAGAGGGATAGTAGATTGCATCACATGGATGGGGGGTGGGGTCTTAACAGTTCACTATGGTAACATACATCCTCACTCGAGGGACCAGACAGCCATACATACACACACACACACACACACACACACACACACACACACACACACACACACTGTGGCATTCACTACTGAATACACCTATGTCACGCACATACAGATACCTCACATGTGTGAGATACACACCCCTGCCTATGTCCTGATTTCTACATTGCAGTCTGTACAGATTTCTTCAACAGTGTACAGGAGAGTGAGTAACAACTGAGATGTATTCCCCACCATACGTGACATATATGGATACACACACAACCACACATGCCAGTACTGTGAATCAAACACCTGCCTACCTCATGATATGTATGACAGACTTACAGCAGTAATGCATGTGACAAAGTGTACTGATGCTTTCTTTGGCAACTGTGCTGATATATGCACATGTGAGGTCTTAACTGTTACAGGTGTCAAGTGATTTACCTTCGTTGTCACCCTGACCACTGTCTAAGTTGTGTGTGTTCCCCTTCAATTAACAAAACCATAGCTTAGTATTTACACAGGTTATTGTAGGACTGCTTGTGACACACCTGTGAGCTGTCATCAGCAAACACCCATCTGCAAAGATTCCCCACCACTTAGTTATGCCCACACATCTGTCCATACCTGAAGTACATCTTACCATACTTTCAGCATATCACCATATACAGTTGGCAATGTTAAGGCTGCATTGCAACTGCATGATGTACTAAGACACACGTCACCTGCAAACATCAGCAACTGCATACGCATGGTATTTGAATGCACATCACTACATGTACATGTGTGTAGGTCCTACATTCCTGTCATTTGGGCATGTTTGTAGGCATTGCAATTGGTGGACATGTGTAATGACATACATGACACATGAACTGTTGTATGATATGATAAGTGTCATGGGTGACCAGTACAGAGGGACTGTTACCTCTGTCAACATTGATATCACACCTTATGTACTGTTAGCATTCAGCAGACATGGACCTACCTTCCATGTGCATGTGTGTAATGGCTGTAGCCACCTGTCTGCACAAAGGACAACTACAGCTATGTGATGTACATATCTGTTGTATGTGTGTGGCATGTACATATCCAGGGCAGGTACATGTATGTCATATCCAGACATGAGGGTGTTTTCTGGTGTACAGCAACAGTCATCTGTTAATGCTGTAAATAACAGAGGGCCCCTGGTATACATACAGCTGACCTGGTTACAAACAGTGGTATCATTGCATTGCATAACACATGATGCAACTGTGTCAGTACATGGGTACTCTGCACAGTTGATGTAGAGCTAGGTACAGTCCACTGGTCAAAGGTCACATGGTGTTGCACAATTATATGTCCTACCACATGTATGGATGTGTGTTGCTGGTCCGAGGGCATGGTGTTGTCTGAGGGTTACATCCTAGAATGCAGCTTTTGACACTGTGACCTGCACCTGACTCATCTGTGATGCCTTTTGTGGGATTACTGGTCAGTACATGTGAATGGCCTTTATGTATGTGGAAACACCACCACCTGGAGCGGTCCGTACCTGTGTTATGGCCCACATGTCTGGTTCTGAGGTATATGGTGGTAGTGCTATTGTGCACTCCACAGCCTTCAGCCAGGTGTTCCTCACTGATCAGATGTCATTATTCCCCATTGTTGGATCTACAGTGAGCAGCTGCGATTATGAATGCTACACATCTAGCACTGGTTAGCATAAGCACACAATGCAGTTGTCCCCTAGGTGTCAGGGCTTATCCTGTGTTTAGGACATTTGACTTGGAATGGCACTATATGGGTGAATGTGACCTAGGTCTTATCCCCACTCTTTTGATTCATGAATGCATGTGATATGTGACAATGGCCTGACTACTTTCAGTCATGTCATCCCAGAATGACAAACACTGGACAACCTTGTAATTACAGCAGGACATTGACTCATTGTGTTGGTCAAGCAGTTGCCACTCCTAGCAAGATATCACTGCTTGTGGTAGTATCATCCTTGGTATAGAATGGTACATCTAAGGTGATGGACAGAAGCAGATGTTGTGTAGAAGACCGGTGTAGTGTAGCATTCCTGATAACAATGATAACTACTAACATTGTAGTCCATTACAGTGTGTTCTTTACATCTAACTGTAATAGCATGGCCACTGTGGCCTTCTGTGTTTAGAATCAGAATGCATCCCAAACAGCCCTGTGCTACTATGTGTATGAGCATGCCCAGTATAACCTTGTGTAGATGGAAACATAGTGCATTCCAAACAGCCCTTTGCTACTAAGTGTGTGAGCATGCCCAGTGACACCTTGTATCGGGTATGTGCCTCTATGTGTATGGGCATGGCCATTATAACCCTGTATAGTGATAGTAGTCGTCCATTCCACAGATGGGCATACTCTAGTTCAGGATGGATTCCTACTTTAAACACACAGGTTCACAGGTATGTACATCTTAACTGCCAACATCCCTGTTGATGTCCACATTCCTAGAAGGTCATAATGACAGCCTTGAAATGTGCAGTCTCTGTGGCGTGACTCGTAACTATGTAGTATTATAATAATGATCTGCAGATAGGCAGGTGTTCTGATTCCTACCACTGGCATATGTGTGTGTGTGTGTGTGTGTGTGTGTGTGTGTGTGTGTGTGTGTGTGTGTGTGTGTGTGTGTGTGTGTGTGTGTGTGTGTGTGTGTCTCCATCTGCCTGCGGACAGAATAATGCTTTTAGACTGCTCACACTCCATACAATTCCTATACCCAACTTTGGCAAGGCTGATGATGTCACCCACCTAGAAATACACCTCTGGGAGTGCTCTGACCCAGTAATCTTGGTAGCATGTTCTGTAACTGCATAATGCTGTAGTGTGGTAAAGTAGTTAGGTCAGTGTTCTAATCCCAGACTTGCCCACTGTGTGTTTTTGTGTGTGTGTGTGTGTG
>NC_056731.1:259222342-259252342 GCF_019279795.1 Protopterus annectens | reverse complement strand
TTTTGCCACACCAGGCCAGTATTGGCATATTGGGGGATAACAGTCTGTGTACACAACATGTGTCTGCCAAACCAGGTACACCTGTAAATGTCACTTTACAGTATTATGGGACATGCACATCCCAGGCAATGTCCATGTGAAGGACTATCAAACACAGACATGGCATGCATTGCAAAGGTATGGCCATACACATTGGTAACCAGGATGTCAGGGCAGATCATGCAGTACCCATTTGTGTGGGACACTGCAGATACTACACCCCTGTATCACACTGTACACCATTGTTGAGTGGTGTGATGCCAAGGATTACCCCTCACCCAGCCTTGTACAGCCATCTTGCAGAGCCAACCACTACACACCCATGAAGCAATGCATACATGCATGTCAGTACTGGCACCTTGTGTCTGCGTGTGGGTTATGATGCTCCCAACCACAGTCACTCCCAGTATAACCCTCACTGGCATACCAACAGATGTCAAACACTTTCACATGCCCTAGACCATAGAACCTCCAGATATCCCCTGTGGTGCATGTAGACCTTTGCATTACTGCAGTGTGGCAAAATAAGTAGTTAGGTTGTGTATTTGTGGCCCTGGCAAAGAGTGTCAATGCAAGTCCATTAGAGAATGTGGTTGTGGTAACAATGGCATCTGTTCACGTGGACAGCCATGTGTGCTACACCTAATGTATGTCTACTATATCTCTGTTACAGATATCTCTCACCTACACACATGTGTTCTTACAGCACAGTAACATGTCAGCTTTGTGGCACATGTTACAACTTCATGCACATGTAATAGCAATGACTAGTCAGTCAGGGGTTTGACCCCTGTACTGTTAGGCATGTGGCAGACGATGCTTAAGGCTTAGTCCCCAAGCCCTTCTCTGGTGTACTTTGTCTGCCCTCCCACACACTCTCTGGTGGATGTTGAGGTGTACACCTGCTCAGCAGCAGCATGTGTATTGTAAATGATGGACATGATCAGGTGATGGCCTCTGCACCTGTTGCAGTCCTCCTCTAGCTGATTGCATGTGGAACAGCTGTGATGGTGTTCCCATAGCCATTCGCATGATAAACACAGTACACTATCTAGGAACATCATGTTGGTGTTTGGCCATGACAGTCAATGTGAATGGTACCTGGATGTGGTGTTCTGAAACGGCATCACAGATGATATCTGGATATTCCTCAAACATCATACACAGTGGAAAATAGCCTAAAGACAGGAGGGTGATATGCCACACATGACTACAGCATGTAAGTGTAGCTATGCTGCATTGAGACTACTGCCTGTGTAACATGTTGTGTGTGGTCATGGCTATTCTGCATGTTTTAAAACAGACATGACAGTACCCCTTTCATGAGGGACCACCATCTGTAGGGCCATCTGTGGACTGGTCAGTGTGTGGAACCATTTGTTTCCGGTGTTACACACTGAATACACATCTGTGCACAGCAGGAGCATAGTGTGAGGATTACAGACAGTACATGGTGATAGGGATGTGTTACAGCCATCGCATCCCTGACTGGACATATGTCACATGAAACAGACACTGTCTGGGGTTCCCAGTGACAAGCCAATAATGGGCAACTGTTCATAGCTGCAGTCACACGTCTACTACACATTGTACAGATGTCATGCAGTATATATGCATGTGCTGTGCAGCCTCTGCAAATGTATACCATCTGTTGTGTTAGGTTGATGGTCATATCGATGCATACTGTTGTAGGTAGTCCTGAATGCTGTTGTCTATCACTAAGCCATATCTGAGTTTAAACTGTAACACCATAGGCTGTATAGGTTGGGAGGTCCCGGCAGAACCTCCTGTCCCACTTCAGCTGACAATGGTACCGGGCACCAGCACATCTGGGGCCCAACCTTGGACCTCAACATCTGTTGGCTCTGCACCACCTTCTGGTGGTACCACCACTGAGGATGGGGCATGTCCCCACTGGGAGCAGGGCCAGGCAGGAACATGTCTGCTGTCGTGCGGTCCTGGACGTGGTGCGTTGGGGGCTCACTAAGGGGTTCCAAAGCCAGATATGCAAACTCATGGGCAGAGAGTCACATTTACAGGGTGAGGCTGCCCCTTCCTAGACAGCCCCCAGCACTGCTTCCTTTGCAGCTGTTTTGGTGCAATGGTGGCTGCCTATGGCTGGGGACCTCCATCCCACTGTTCCCATGGGCTTGTGAATGCTCAACACCCATCCCCGTCTGAGGTGTATCCCCCCACATGTGTCATATACCAACCCTGTATGCTGCCTTGTCTGTGATCCTACACTACCTATCCTCCACAGGCATACCTACTCTCCTTCCCACACATCCCACTCTCACCCTACAGAAACATAAGGCCAATCAGTTCCTAGGACAACATCTGCCATATACATAGCTGTCCATTTCACACACGTGCCCACTGGACACATGTGACCCTTGTAAAATGCATCACAACATACTCCTGTTATCCTCACCCCTGTCCCTCAGGCACACAATCCTGGTACAAACATTACTCCTAAATGGTCCAGGTACATGTGATGAGGATGACCCCATTGTAGACACAACACTACCGGTCCCTCTATGGTTACCCCATTTACCTTTATCATGATGATGATCTTGCACACAGCACCTTGCAGGAGTATTGTTCTCACATAATGATTGGACAGGTATTGTTGTGTTAATGTACATTACATGCACAGACTGATGTATACGGCCAATGTACAACTGTTTGCATGTATGAATGACACATGTCTGTCTGAGGGATTCTTGATATTACATAGGACAACACCACTACATAATACAGGTGTCGCTGGTGTTTCCCTTTTTATTCGTTTGTAATGCTTTGTTGCCACATGGTATGTTCCTGATATATCGCTATATATGTATGTACCTATATGCTGGACATAAACACTCACATATACATCTACATGATGGGATACATTCCTATATTGTTGAATGACTGCGCTGCATAATATGTTTGTGGTAATGTCCGTTGTCTGTATATCTGCCATGGCGTATTGGTAAATCACATTAGCTGTGTGTGCAGGGTCCTGGATCCGAGCCTTGCAGAGGCTGTTTATTTTGTTGCAGGGCAGAACAAGGCCATTGGATATGGAGGGAGTAAGGCACATTAAAGCAGTTGTGAGCGGGTGTGAGTGGGTTTGCACAGTGTTACGCAATGCTAACCTCTAGTTACAGCTTCTTACACTTGGTTAGCCTCTACATTGCTTTACCAGTGCAGTACCTGCATACTGGTAGCCAAACAGGCTTACACCGACTTGCTCCCGCACTTGCAAATGCAACAACATTGGTGCTTGCATCTGACACTCACACCCCTGGGTGGGAGCGAGGACCACAATATTACCTTGTGATGCCTATTACATCGGATTACATGCCTACAGTATCGGTAATGGCTGCCCATTAGGTGACGGCATGCCGTTAGGGTTACCACCTGTCCCACTTTGAGAGGGACTTTCCCTCTTTGGGCAGTTGTGTCCTGACAAAAAGTATTAGAAATGGCAAATATCCTGAGATTGTAGGACATAATTATGTCCCATATTTTATGTAATAGTTGATTAAAATAGTTATTTCTGTATCTAAAATACCTAAATGTTACAAGAAACAGAATAAGCAACTAAACTGCTACAAGAATAAGCTTTTATTTAGGCAAAACAGTAAAGTTCTATCCTTTGTACTGACCGTGGGTATGTGTCAGCCTGTAAAATCTGATGTGTGTCCCGAAAATGTCCCATTTTGGCCATTTGAAAGGGTGGCAACCCTACCGTTCGACTGTATGGAATCAGTGGCCTGTCCAGTGTTTTATTCAATTTATTTGTGTGTTCCTCTTACAATCTGCATCCGTCTGGCTGATACATGGGAACCGAGACTCTTCAATACAGACAAGTTATTTGGGTTTTGGGACCCACATCCATCGGCCGAGTCATGTTACCGCATACCAATTATTCTATCATCTCTCTTAGGTAGTCAGCAGAATATGCACTTTCTGTCCCTATCAGACCTCTCATACAAATGAGAAAAATGAACACTGAATCAGGGACACTGCATAACATCATCAGGGACACATTTAAAATTTAGGTACGATTAACCTGACACATTGACAGACCCAGAGCATATGTATTCATACACATTCTCCGAGGTACATGCTGTTTATAACTCTTAATTGTTGTCATTATTCATTATGTGTATTCCACCACCTTTTCTCCTAATATCACTAGTTCTAGGAGGGTTTAGGTGGAATAGAGTTAGATTTTGAGTCATAATCAGGAATGTCCCTGGTAATCAGGGACAGTTCAATGATATGGATCCTATGTTTTCCGCCAATGGTTTACGGACTATCCAGTGGATGTACTCTTAGGGTTTGGGAGGTATGAGCGTCAGCTATGGCCATACTGGAATATTACTTACATCCCCGGGGTGGTCCTAATATGGCTCTGTCAGCCAACACCTGCATGCCTAGGCCCATAATCGCATACCCATAGTTCCCCACCTGCCACTCCTCTACAGCACTCATCCTTACTGTGGGTGCAGGTGGGGTATAAACACACCACTACACACTGCCCACTCTCCCTGTGTCAGGACACATGTTGTACTTTGTGTTGACCCATGTGTTATCAGGCTTGCACAACTTACTGGTCCGTGTCATCTACAGCCTGGTTTGATGAATCATTACGGGGACTGTCTCCAATCATTAATTTTTGATGTCCCAAAAGGGACATCGATGTCTATGTTTCAAGTGTAGACCTTGCAGGTCCTCACCCACAGGTAGTATCCTGCCAGTGGTCTGGGAAGCAGTGGTGTGTTTACCTTATTTGTGTGACTGTATGTCACACCGGCCTAGCTGGGGGGGGTGGGGGGGGATGGTACCTGTTACACATTTGTTTATTGGACCTCCCACCACCATATGCACGGCCTGCGAACATATGTAACTCGTAACTGCTGTATCATATCCTAGCTATATATATGTGTATATTTACTGTAACATATATATATATATATATATATATATATATATATATATATATATATATTTACATTAATATATACAGATATATCTGCATATGTATGCATACATGTATATTTATATCTTGCTGTCTATATATATATATATATATATATATATATATATATATATATATATATATATATATATATATATATATATATATATATATAGATATATATATGGGTCTATGGTTCTCTGCATATGTATATATTCATATGTGGGTATGTATCTGTATTCTTTCTCTGTATGTATACATTCGTACTATGGTGAGGGAGAGGCATATCTCTATGTCGCTATGGGTAGATATACACACACATAGCTCTACATATATACATCTACATCTGGTTATTCCATTCCTTGCCATATAGATTACACTTTGCTTTAGTGGGTCTCGCAGTGGGTGTAGCTGCTCATTGGGTGACACCTCTGCCCAATGAACACATTCGCTTGCATCCCTAGGGCTGTCCATATTGGCCAACATCAGCCAACACCTGCACACCTAGACCCATAATTAGCTACCCATAATTCCCCAACTCTCGCCTCCTCAGCAGCACCCATCCTTACTCTGGGACCTGGTCGGGTCTGGACACACCATTACACGCTGGCCACTATCCAATTCACTGGACTCATTTCATACAATTGTCTGGGCCCATGGGTCATCAGGGTTACCCACCCTTGTAGTCCGAGTCTGTATACACTGCGGACAAAATGGATGGTCTATCACCTTCATTTGGTTTGGACAATTTTTGGGGTGTCCCACAAGTGATGCTCCAGTCTGTGTTCCATGATTAGAATCCATGGGTGCACCCCCCCTGTTGTATCCTGCCTGTGGTCTGGGGAGCAGTGGACACTTTACATTGATCGGGTATATATTTCCCGTGTACGGCTGTGGGGGGGGGGGCATGCTGCGTGTGTCTTGCCTGGGCTCCTCACTTCCACTGGCATAGCCTGTGAACATATGTCATCCCTGTGTGCTGTTTCCTTTCATAGGTTCATAGGTTCATAGGTTCATACTAGGCTATCTGCCCAAGGGCATTTACAAGCCTAGCCCATAGTTTTGTGGCTTACGCCACCCCTTTAGTATGGGGAACTATACCCATTATTTTGCTGTGCCTCTGTCGAGCAGTGACACTGAGGTAATCCCTGGGGTATATCTGCGATCTCCCATCCATTGGTCAAGATTTCTCTTGAACAAGGCCAGCGAGGTGCTCTGCCTCACATATACCGGGATTTTGTTCCACAGCATAGGAGTCTTTGGGTGATGAATCTATCCCTCCAGCACGTCCTATTAATAGCCGTGTCAAGGTTTAAGTCTCCGCCCTTGTGGCTCTGATGGATCTAGATTTTTGAGGTGAAGCATATTCATCAAATCTGGGTTTGACATGGCCTTGTATGTTAGGCAAAGGTCACCTCTGAGCAGCTAGCGACTGAATAGAGCTGGAGTTCTTTCAGTCGGGCAGCATAGGACAGATTTTGAGACCCTTTATCCTTTTGGTGAGGAACTTTTGTGGCCTCTCCAGCTGCTGCAAGTGTCGGGTCAGATACATTCGAATGGGGCATTGTACTCAATCATTGGTCTGATGAGTGATGAGTAGAGGAGACAATGACCTCCCTTGATCTAGATGAGAATCCCTTCATGATAAGGTGGGCAATGTAGAAGGTCTTCCTAACTACTTTAGCTACATGGGTGTCGAATGACAGACTACTATCAACCTGGGTCCCCAGGTCCCTGATAACTTCTTCTGTGCTCAGTGGATTGCCACCTATTTGGTAGCTAGGGGTAACCTTGTTTTTCCCGAAGGGTATGACTATGCATTTTTTGGCATTTAACTTTAGGCCATGGCTCTGGCACCAGTTATCCGTTTCTGTGAGACCCTTCTGAAGGATATCTGTGTCAGATGTGTTTTCTACTATGGCCCAGTTTGCAGTCATCTGCAAACTTTGTCAGCCATAACCCTCCTGTGTTTGCTTGTACTTCGGAGAAGTAGATGCCAAACAAGAGTGGGCCTAGGACTGAGCCCTGTGGGACACCACTAGTGACAGGCTTTGAGTCTGACATGGCGCCAGCAACTCTGACCCTGTGGGTTCTGTCACTCAGCCAGTTTGCAACCCATCTTGTGATGTATGGGTTAATATTTAAGCTGATGAGTTTTTCAATGATACCCGAGTGGGGTATTGTATCGAGGCCTTCGCCAGATCGAGGTAGGCTGTATGGACTGCCTTTCCCTCATCAATGGCTTTGGTGACTGTTTCGAAAAAGTCAACCAAGTTTAAAAGGCATGATCTGCCTTTGACAAAGCCAAACTGGGTTGGATCCAAAGTCTGCAAATTCCCTATGTCTTTATTTATGAGGTCCATTATGATCCTCTCCATGGCTTTGCAGATAAGGCTTGTCAAGCTAATGGGCCGGTAATTTCCGGGGTCGGTGGAGGCACCGCCTTTGTGAAGTGGGACCACAGTTGCAGTGCGCCACTCCCTGGGTTCGTATCCAGAGGTAAGGCTCTGATTAAACAGCTGTCCTAGCTGTGGGTTTAATTCCTCATTGAGTTCGTGGAGCACACAGCCGGGGACACCATCAGGTCCCATGGATGCTGTGTTTTTTGCTTTGGAGAGAGCAGTTCTCACTTGGGCGTTGGAGATGTTTGGGGGGCTGCAATCATTTGGTATAGATATCTCTCCTTTTGGGGGGGAGGGGGTATGTTGGCAATGTCTGTAGGATCAGTAATCTTCACATCATTTTGAACTAGTTCTGAGCATATCTGGGAGTTTCCTCCCAGGTTTCTAACATAGCTAAAGAAGGCCTTATGATTGTCTTTTGAGTCTTTAGCTATTTTTCTCTCAAAATTTGCTTTGGATGATTTTATGAGAGCTCTTAGTTTTTTACTTATAGTGATCAAGGGTGTCTTACCTTTTAAGTAGAAGAAAGCTTTGAAGTCAATAAGCAAGATCTAGTGGTAAATATTTCCAATTATGAGTTAGATGAATCAGAAATTTCCATACTTAACAGAGGCTTGAACTTTATACCCTCTGGCACTGTTGATGTTACCAATTTCATTATTGACATAAAAATGTTTACCAGAAATATTGCCTTAAAGATGATGTACATTAATGAAAACTCAGATACTGAAAACATAGAAAATATTAACGTTTTCAAAAAACCTTCGGTCTTTATGCCGCAATTGCATCCGCTCTTAGATGTATTTGAGCGAGCTTGTGAGACTGATTTAATGAATTTATATGGTAACGAAGATGCCAAGACTGAGTTTTTTAATATGTCAAGTATAGAAAGGAAAGCCCTTTTGAGTTTGCAAAAAAATGAAAATATTGTCATTAGGCAGGCAGATAAAGGGGGAGCCGTGGTAGTAATGGACAGAGTCATGTACTTGATGAAAATAGCTAATATGTTAGCGGATGAAGCTACATATAAACCTTTAGGTAGGTATTCTTTGAATAATTTAATAAAGAGCTTATATAGTCATCTTTATGACTTACTACTGAGTAATGTGATAGATGAGAATCTGTACAAATATTTTTTAATAGAAGATCCATTGATTCCTACATTCAGGCGTCTCCCAAAAATTCACAAAATGTTTTTTGACCCCCCCCCCCTTAGACCCATCATGTCCAGCAAAGGCTGGTTGACAGAGCCGATATCCATATATTTGGATAAACAATTTAAACCAGTTGTCAACGAAACAAGCCACATTTTGAAAGATACTCAACAATTCCTGGAAAATTTAGCTCAATCCAACAATTGGATGCCTATTGGTGGGGATGACATCTTTGTAACCTTAGATGTCAAATCTTTGTTCACTTGCATACCCAACACAGTAGGTATAGAATATGTGAGACTTTACCTATTGGAAAAGGGAGTAACCAACAATAAGGTGATACAATTGATGTTACTGTTAGAAATGGTATTGGATAATAATGTATTACTACATGAAAATAGCTATTTTTTGCAGAAAAAGGGAGTTGCCATGGGCACTCCCTGTGCAAATTCCTATGCCAGTTTGGTATTGGCTTATTGGGAGGATACATATGTTCTTAATAATGTGTTATATGCTGAATGTATCAAATATTATGGTCGGTTTGTCGACGATGTGTTTTTTGTATGGGGAGGTAATGAGAAAGATCTACATGACTTTGTGAAATACCTTAATGGCACCACAGACTTTTTGGTTTTTGAGAATATACACTCTCTGACTGATATTGAGTTTCTTGATGTTAAGCTCACCAAAGGACCTAATGGGATAGATACAGAAGTCTATAGGAAGCCGAGTTGGA
Source organism: Protopterus annectens (assembly GCF_019279795.1). Classification (NCBI taxonomy): domain Eukaryota; kingdom Metazoa; phylum Chordata; order Ceratodontiformes; family Protopteridae; genus Protopterus; species Protopterus annectens. The sequence goes on along the minus strand of NC_056731.1, from coordinate 259,243,036 downwards.
GAAATAATTTGTTGCATTGAAACAGCATGCACCCCAAACATATATACTCCAATATTGTGAAGAATCAGGTACTCAGAACATCCAAACTTACCACACAAGATATGGTTTTTAAAGAACAAGAAGCCGATTTGGTCAGTAAGTTTACATCTAGAGGGTACAAGGAGAAAGAGGTGAAAGAGACAATAACATCATGTAGTGATTTAAGAACCCACAAAGGTAAGCCGTTTTTTCACAGGCAAGTATGTGATAGTGAGAATACTGCAAGCACACAAAGAAAGAAAAATAGATTAATCATCCCATATACGAATAGAAATGGACAAGTAAAGCAAATCATAGAAAATAATTGGAAATTATTATTGATGGATGATAGGATTAGAATGTTAATAGACGATAAGCCTAGTATAACCTACAAAAATATGAAGTCTCTAAAAAGATTATTGTGTTATGAACAAACTGGGAATAAGTCATTGCAATCACAAAGGAAAGGGACCTTCCCTTGCTGCACATGTAACCAATGTAAATATATAACAGACAAGGAAAGTTTTATACACCCTCATACAGGTCAGGTTTATACCTTTAGAGGATATGCGGATTGTAGAACAAAAGATTTAGTTTATTTGGCACAATGTGAAACATGTGACAAGTTCTACATAGGAAAGACAAATAGAACCCTTCGCGAACGGATAAGGGAACACATATATGCAGTGAATAAGGAAAATGATACTAATGCTCTGGCACGTCATATTATGGAGCATGGATCCAGCCATAGTTTTAAGTTTAGAGTGCTTGAATTAGTGAGAAGAACAAATAGATTAGGCAATATAAAAAACCATACAGAGGAAATAGAGAGTAGATGGATCCTTAGGCTACAGGCACATAAATTTGGGCTGAATGAAAAAATTACCTTGAAGCCATTTTTAACATCCAGGTCTTTGAAACATTGACATTGGTATCTAGTGTTTACATGTGCTTATTTATGTTGCAATGCGTTAATGTTATTTTATTAATTTTTACATAAAAAAAACACAGGTTCTAATATTTTTGATTAAGAAATTAATTGACATGGTTATAGAAAGCTTTATTGACATTTTAAATATATTTACTGCTCTCAGTACTGTTTTTTATGTTGAATGGATTCAATGTATTTTATATGTATATCAGCATTCTATTTCTATTTTTAATTATTATGCACTAGCACTTTGATATACTTATTACTTTAAATAAGTTCAAGTGAATTTTTATATATAGCTTTTAAATATTCTTATTTATCAAGTTTCTGAGATTTATGCACTTGCACTTTAATTAGAAGTGGTATAATCAATTAAATGAAGGTGCTAATTTTTTCTATATTTAAGGAGCAAGTGAAATGTAGTAACATTGAGGTCTGAAGAAGCGTCTCTTAGACGTGAAAGCGCTTACCATTGTTCATACAAATAAAGAACTTGTTGATTTTACAACTTGTTGATTTCACATTAGTTGGATTTTTGTTGAAAGCTCCATGGTGCATCCTTGAGATTTTTTTGTCGTTGAATTATTGGATTGCCCCACATGGAACACGCTTTTGTTTATGGCAAGATTAGACTCTATATTTTATTACATCATTACTCCCATTAACATGACACTACAATTCATTAATATGTATGACTATGCAGAATTGCACATGTTACACATGGTAGCCTAATTATGTATGTGTTCAGCGTATTTCTTTTGCAATTAGACCGGTTAAGTACTTAGCGTTGCTGAAGCAGGCAGCTCACAGGAATGATTCCATGTGTGGGGAAGCCCTCACATTTTATTATCATCAGCACAGCACTGACTTTGGACACTGTATACGCCTCTGCATTCTAACAGATTTATCCCATCCCTCTTCTGCACTGCCTATTATTCCATCTACTGTCTATGTTTGTATCTGCACATTCCTATTATTTATGTCTACAAATGGAATGCATGTGTTACAGAGAATGTACTTCTACATATTGATGTCTGCAGGTGTGTATGCATATATACCTATTATGAACTCGCTGATCTTCATGGAGTGGTCCAAATAGAACTGGGCCATCCAACCCTGGCACGCCTGGATCCATAATTTCATACCCATAGTTCCTCCCCCCCACCCTTGTTCAACTTACATGCGTAACTTCCATTATCCACTTGTTATCTCAGCCATGACACACCTCCAAACATTGCCTTTTCCAGAGCGTTAGGGGCCCTACACATATGTTGTCCCACCTCGTGTATTCTCAGGCTCTCCCACCATTTAGTCTTTGAACATAACTGCCCTTGCTGGGGTTACAGATTATGACTAAATGCGCTTGTGAATTTTTGGTAGTCCCAGCAGGGTCTACTCTCTGTCTGTGTGAAAGGTAGACTTAGAAATTCAATGATGTTACTCCCAGTGGTAAAACCCTGCCTGTGGTGTGAGTAGCAGTGCTCTGCTCACTCCTGGGCAGCTTTTTATGACATACACTGCCAGCACTATATAATACCATAGTTGCTGTTGATTCCCTTCTCATCTCTTGTCTATGCTTTATTGTTACGACGTTCATTCTTCATATATAGATATATATGATATATATTTGATGCCACAATACAGTGATAAGATGATCAGCTTTAATAATTGGCTTAAATTCTGGTGTCATTCAAAGGGGATCCAATGTCTGTCTGCCTGGGATGACATGCTGGACAAGCCACGCTGCTTCGCAAGGGACGGCTTGCACCTGTCACCCCTGGGCTTCCGGATATTGGCAAAGGCTCTTGCCACCCCCATAGTGCCTTTTTTAGGCAAGGCTCAAATTCTAAACCTACCACCCTAGAACACCAAAAAGGAAAAAAACTAAGGATAATGCTGCTCAATGCCAGAAGTCTCAATCTCAAGATGCACGCACTCGAGGCCCTTCTCAATATGGAGAACATCGATGTCTGTGCTGTGACAGAAACCTGGTTCAAGGCTCCTGAGAGCACCCCAGCACTAACAGGTTTCACATCATATCATGCTCGGCCCCAAAATCCGGACAACACCAAGAAAGGAGGGGGGGTGTCCATATTCATAAAGAACACCCACACCTCAAGGTTGGTGGCAACGCACGATGCATCGGAGACCATCCAGGTGCAATTAACCATAGGCAAGACTGCTCTGCAATTTGTAGCATGTTACAGGCCACCCTCTCAAACTCAGGAACCTCACATGGCCTTCCTGAAAACATTGGAGGGGATAAATGTATCTCCAAACACCATCATACTAGGTGATTTCAACTACCCTAATATAGACTGGGAACACTACTCAAGCCCGAACACTCTAACCCAAAGATTCCTGGAGTTTATAAACTCAAATGCCATGGAACAACTAGTCACCATCCCCACAAGAGGAGAAAACATACTTGATCTCATCATCACGAACATGGGATCAAAATGTTCAACACGGGAAGTATACCCCTCACTGGTGAGATCAGATCATAAACTAATCTCGCTGGAGGTCCTCATCCCGCCCCCACCTGAAACAAAAAAGACCACAGTGAAAAACTTCTCAAAATCCGATTTCACACTTCTAAAAACTAGTGTGGTCTCCTTTAAGGCCCCTGAGCCAGTGGTAAACATTACTCAAACCGCTGAATCACTTACAAATGCCTTCTACCATCACCTACAGGACTGCATGGATCAGGCAATCCCAAACAAAACTAAGACTCTCTGTACCAAAGGCAAGCGTCCAGTCTGGTGGACCCCAGCCATAAACAAGCTCTACAACAAAAGGAGGAAGCTACTACAAGATAGAGCAAAATCCTTGAAAGGTAAGACACCTTTGATCATTATAAGTAAAAAACTAAGAGCTCTCATAAAATCATCCAAGGCAAATTTTGAGAGAATAATCGCCAAGGACTCTAAAGACAATCATAAGGCCTTCTTTAGCTATGTTAGAAACCTAGGAGGAAACTCCCAGATATGCTCAGAATTAGTTCAAAATGATGTGAAAATTACTGAACCTACACACATTGCTAACATACTGGCTGACAGGTTCAGTGCAAACTTTTCTCCTTCCCCAAAGGAGAGATATCTATTCCAGAGGATTGTAGCCCCCCAAACATCTCCAACGCCCAGGTGAGAACTGCCCTCACTAAGGCAAAAAACACAGCATCCATGGGACAGGATGGTGTCCCCGGCTGTGTGCTTCATGAACTCAACGAGGAATTAAACCCACAGTTAGGACAGCTGTTTAATCTTAGCCTCACCTCAGGATACGTCCAAGGAGTGGCGCGGCAACTGTGGTCCCACTTCATAAGGGCGGTGCCTCCACAGACCCTGGAAATTACCGCCCCATTAGCTTAACAAGCCTTATCTGCAAAGCCATGGAGAGGATCATAATGGAACTCATAAATAAAGACATAGGGAACTTGCAGACTTTGAATCCAACCCAGTTTGGCTTTGTCAAAGGCAGATCCTGCCTCTTAAACTTGGTTGACTTTTTCGAGACAGTCACCAAGGCCATTGATGAGGGAAAGGCAGTCCATACAGCCTACCTCGACCTGGCAAAGGCCTTCGACACAATACCCCACTCAAGTATCATCGAAAAACTCATCAGCTTGAATGTAAACCCATACATCACAAGATGGGTTGCAAACTGGCCAAGTGACAGAACCCACAGGGTCAGAGTTGCTGGAGCCATGTCAGACTCAAAGCCTGTCACAAGTGGTGTCCCACAGGGCTCAGTCCTGGGTCCACTCTTGTTCGGCATCTACTTTTCTGAAGTACAAACAAACACAGGAGGGTTATGGCTGACAAAGTTTGCAGATGACTGCAAACTGGGCGCTATAGTCAAAAACACATCTGACACAGATATCCTCCAGAAGGGCCTCACAGAAACGGATAACTGGTGCCAGAGCCATGGCCTGAAGTTAAACGCCAAAAAATGCATAGTCATACCCTTCGGGAAAAACAAGGTTACCCCTAGCTACCATATAGGTGGCAATCCACTGAGCACAGAAAAAGTCATCAGGGATCTGGGGACCCAAGTTGACAGTAGCCTTTCGTTTGACACTCATGTTGCTAAAGTAGTTAGGAAAACCTTCTATATCGCCCACCTGATCATGAAGGGATTCACATCTAGATCAAGGGAGGTCATCGCCCCTGTACTCATCACTCATTAGACCTATGATTGAGTACAATGCCCGTTCGGAATGTATCTGACCAGACACCTGCTGCAGCTTGAAAGGCCCCAAAAGTTCCTCACCAAAAGGATAAAGGGTCTCAATATGTCTTATGCTGCCCGACTGAAAGAACTCCAGCTCTATTCAGTCTCATACCGCTTGCTCAGAGGTGACCTGTGCCTGACATATAAGGCCATGTCAAACCCAGATTTGATGAATATGCTTCACCTCAAAAATCTAGATCCCTCAGAACCACAAGGGCGGAGACTTAAACCTTGACACGGTTATAAATAGAACGTGCTGGAGGGACAGATTCATCACCCAGAGACTCCCTATGCTGTGGAACAAAATCCCGGTACATGTGAGGCAGAGCACCTCGCTGGCCTTGTTCAAGAGGAATCTTGACCAATGGATGGGAGATCGCAGATATACCCCAGGGATTACTTCAGTGTCACTGCTTGACAGAGGCACAGAAAAATTATAGGCATAGTTTTTATTCAAACTAAAGGGGTGGCGAAAGCCACATAACTATGGGCTAGGCTTATAAATGCCCTTGGGCAGATAGCCTAGTATGAACCTATGAACCTATGAACCTATATATATATATATATATATATATATATATATATATATATATATATATATGTATATATTACATGTGTACATAGGTATAAACATTTCCTATGCTGGGCGCTGCTTACACCCTCACAAGCGCACTCGCATATACTTACTGTGTGTTAGATATGTTTACAGCCACTTATTTGTGCTTGTGCCTTATTCATTATGACAGTTCCACTTTGCTTGAAGGGATCTGGTTAAAAGTCCCATGCGATACTCACGTTCACTTTTACATGTTATAATGTTGGTTTTACAGCAGAACAACATTCATTCCACAAGAAAATGATATGTGCTATAGCCGACCTTGAACCGTGAATGCCTGTTCGTTAGGCGGATGCTCTAATGACTACACTATTGGTGTTCTGCTTCATTTATATGTATATCCATGTTTCATAGTTATCCGAACACACACCTCAACACTTCACTAACACAGCAGGCATCCATTCTCTGTTGGGGAAACCGCACCACTACACAGGCGCCATTTCCTACTGCTCTGGCCCGTGCCACATGTTGACTCACTCCAAGTATATTCAGACCTCCCAAGCTTATAGTCCTGGCACGTACATTTGTATGATGGTTAGGGTGTTCATATGGTCATCCGGGTTTAGGCTTGTCCGACTGGGGACTGGGACTGCCCTGTACCCATTTGAAAGTCAGATTTAGCATGTGGACAAGGTTACTCCCATTGTTAGCATCCTACCTTTATTTAGAGACGCAGGGATTTTGCCCACCTCTGGCCAGCTTGATATGTTAGCACTAGATAAAAGGGGTGTTCCACTGCTTTTCTTGTGCCCATGTTCGTTATGTAGAGATATATATGTATATGTATATGTATATATATATATATATATATATATATATATATATGTATATGTATATATATATATATATATATATATATATATATATATATATATATATATATATATATATATATATATATATATATATATATATATATATGTATGTATATATATATATATATATATATATATATATATATATATATATATATATATATATATATGTGTACGCATGCATATACATCTATATGATTAATTACTTTGATCATACTGTTGAATGACTGTGCTGTCTGCTATGTTTGTGATAACATCAGAGTTAGGTATAACTGCCGTGGCTTAGTGGTAAATCACATTGATTGTGATGTGTAGGGTCTTGGCGTCAAGCCTGGCCGAGGTGGTTTATTGTGTTGCTGGGCAGAACAAGGGCTATTGGACAAGGGGTGAGTACAACACCTTTCAGCAGTGGTTTTCCGTTTAACCGCTGTTTCACGTCACTCAAACACCTTCTGCATTCTTAGCGTGATATGTCACCTCAGTTCACATTTCAATGGTAGTATATTGTTATACAGCATAAAATTAGTTAGATATGCTCGTATATGGATTACATGTCATAAATGGTGTGTGCTGCATTCGAACTGGTAATGTCTGCACGATCGGCGGATGCTCTAACCACTACACTATTGCTGTGCTGCTTCATTTGCATGTATACCCATGGTTCATAGTTACCAGAACAAACACAACACAACATCACTAACACAGCAGTCATCCATTCTCTGATCGGAAACAAACCACACCACTACACATGTGCCACTCCCTACTGCTCTAGACACATTCCATATGTTGGCTCACTCCAAGTATATTCAGATGTCCCAAGCTTATAGTCCTGGGGCATATGTTCATATGATGGTTTGGGTGTTCAGTTAGTTTTCTGGTTTTTGGCTCATCTGAATGGTGATTGGGCCTACCTTGTATCTGTTTGAAAGTCAGATTTAGAACGTGGGCATAGTTAGTTCCACTGCTAGTATCTTACCTGTGGTTGGATATGCAGGAGGTTTGCTCACCTCTGGGCAGCTTGATATGACAGCACTAAATAATAAGGGGGGGTTCTGCTGCTGTTTCCCTTCACATTAGTTATGACTGCTTTATTGTGACCATGTTCATTCTTCATGGATAAATATATATATATATATATATATATATATATATATATATATATATATATATATATATATATATATATATAATCTGTACATACACATGTATATACACCTAAATGCTTATTTACATTCCCATACTGTTGAATGACCGCCACTTATCATCATGCATATCTGCTTTAAAGTGCCTTAATCACCCCTATATCCGACTGCCATTATTGTGGCCATCATATAAAATTAGCAGCTCTTGCATGGCTTGGACCCGGGAACAGGAACACCATAGTCACTGGTTTTACCACTAAAGCATTCCGTGATACATTCTGTATGGATGGTAATTAGGATATATGACTTTACTACAGCTATTCCACAGTACTGGCAACAAATGTGACAGTCAGTTGGTGTACATTTGTATAGTACATGTTACTATTCATATGTTTCTGAGAGGCATATGTATACATTTGCAAGTATACATATTTATGAATTGGACACATACTTGACAACTACTTATATGCATGTATGTGTGATGTGTAGCTATGTGAATATAAGTATGTACATTTATAGATATATGACTACATATCTGGAGTTATACATGGCCATGTATATGAACAACCACATACGGGAGGTACCTGTACCGTTTGTATACAGGGGTTGTGTGCATCATTACGATGAGGAACGTGGGTGGGGTATACAATTTGCGGACATGTACTATTTGGAAGATGGCTATGGAGAAGCTTCTTGGGAACATGTGAAAGGTATATATTCTCGATAATGCACATGGGGAGATGTGCATCATGGTCAGGTGTTTAATCCCGGGTCGTAGGTTCTGCAGGACCGGCTGGAGGCTGAGCAGGGTTGTGGACAACTACTGCTCATGCAACTTGTGTCCGGATGTCTACGAGGCTGGACATCGTGTCGTGCCACCAAGTCTAATCTTTAGAACAGACACTTATCCCATGAGGGATGGCCAAAAATTGTGGACACCAATGACTCCAATTCTTTTGGCTTTACGAAAATGAGGGAGGGTTATACATGCAAGGAATGCCTAGTTTGCAAGCCTGAGACTGCTTAGGGTGAGACTGCCTACTCGATATGGGTAGGGGGCACTATGTGCAGATATGGCTGCGCCAAGATAGCAGCCCGAGTATGGGTGGTTTTGGTGGATGTTCAGCGATGGGGGGATGGTATGCTGTGGAGGGGATGATGGATATTCAGTTATGTATCCAGGTGTGTTGGGGTTGGATGGCTCAGTTCAGGCCAGAACATTATGTGGGTGTGAGCCAGTAATGTTTTTGTACATGTGTATTGCACATTTTAATGTTCATATATTTGTGGGATTGTGTTCTGCAGTATGACCTGTCAGGGTGTATTGCGGATGTGAATGTATGTTCTTTGGTTTCCTTTCTGATTCACCCACTGCTCCCTCATACACCTCCAGTTCACCTATTGTACATCTGACCCAGTCTCCCTCTGGTGAATTATTACATTACCCGTCACCCCCCCCCCCCATATTCCACACAGACCATCCATCCCTTCTCTGGTTGATGGCCCATGGCACAGACAACAGAACATATTGCGTACTCTACATATCTCTGGTACCAATATGGTTGTGAGAACAACCCTAGCATATGTAATCTTCCACATGCTGTACTTTACACACATAGGTACACGCAAATACTTATCTTTCATGACATGGTAGGTAGACCCAGGCAATACCCATTCATCTTTGGGCCATCCAGACAAGGACGACCTGGATTGCGAATGGGCAGATATTAAGCGAATGCTCTGATCATTGGTAGGGTTGCCACCTTTTCAAATGGCCAAAGTGGGACATTTTCAGGACACACATCAGATTTTACAGGCTGACACATACCCACAGTCAGTACAAAGGATAGTACTTTACTTTTATGCCTAAATGTAAGCTTATTCTTGTAGCAGTTTAGTTGCTTATTCTGTTTCTTGTAACATTTAGGTATTTTAGATACAGAAATAACTATTTTCTGGAACATGTACATAAAATATGGGACATAATTATGTCATACAATTGCAGGACATTTGACATTTTTAATATTTTTGGTAAGGACACAACTGCCCAGAGAGGGACTGTCCCTCACAAAGTGGGACAGATGGTAACCCTAACCATTGGGCTAGGCTTAGCAAAGGGCAGCAGCATGCAAACTCGCTGCGTTTCACTTCCACTTGGTATAACAATCAACACTACAATGGAATATGGGCACGGGGTTTTAAATGTCATTTGTTCGAGGGATGGGGACTCAATATTCAGCTACGTGCCTTTGTGTTTACTTTTTATTTTGTTGTTTGCGAAACTGTCTTGTATGCTTTGCATACATTTCAGTATCCGTGGACACTGACAGGAGTGATTACTATTAGAGGCAGGCTATACTAGTCAGCATTTTTGGTAGTGCATCTGCAGCCGACATGTTCACTCCTCTGTGCAGCGCTTAGACACACCCCCTGCACTCGCGTCCGTTTCCTATGCACGTGGACGTTGCGGCAGCATGCCTTCATTAATATGCGTATGGTGCTGCTGCGCCATCTCTATGCCACATGGTCGGCGCAAGGCTAACGCCGTCCTTGCGCCGAGCTTCATGAATCCCGGGGATTGTCTATCTATCTATCTATCTATCTATCTATCTCTATGGGATTACTTACCTTTGTCAGCACTCCAAAATGTTGATGGCAAGAACATTAACCACAAAAGGTCAACAACACAAACCATGTCAATCAACTGCACATGCGCTAGGAAAATCTTTGCCTCATGCAACAAAAAAGAACAAATAACATCATTTTTGTTCAGGGAGACAAGCCCCTCCTGCACCCTCTCATGTGAAGGACCGTGACCCCGACACTCCCTGCTAATTATGTATACTAACTTCAAGATCATACAGTTCACAGAGAAAGGGAATATTCTCTCCCATTCAGGGACTGTCGAGCCAGCACAAATTCAGGAGTCCCATATATATATATATATATATATATATATATATATATATATATATATATGTGTGTGTGTGTGTGTGTGTGTGTGTGTGTGTGTGTATATATATATATATATATATATATATATATATATGTTTCTTGATGTCCAGGTTGAATATCATTTTTGCTTATAACATTGGGGGTTATTGTATATCATCTCACCACAAATGCAAGAGACAGATATATAAGTATAGTGCTAAACATGAATAAAAATGCTATCCAAGTCTTGGATCTCATATATTCTACTTATCAAACACATTTCCATTTTGAGGAAAGTTAGTTAGTTAGTCAGTCAGTTAGTTAGTTATACATCTGTAATGTATTTTTAAGAAAAGTACAATTGTAACCAAAAAAAACAGAATGTTCAAAGTGAAGGAATGATTTTTAGGTGCTTTCCTACAAAGAGATAAATATAGGATGTCTTTCCAACTCCATTGGCTTTGAGGGATGATGCCTTGGCTGCAACCTAGGTTTGAGCAGTGGCTCAGGTGTTCACTTAAGCTGATGTGGGAAGAATAGCAGGTGCTGTCTTGCTGTTGATTGCAAACAGATCTATGCAGTCTAGTGTTGCACTCTCTCAGAGGAGGGAGAGTAATGCAAGGATGGTACTGAGGTGAGTACTGAGCAGATAAGTCTCTTATCAGGTAGTCTTTGTCACTTGTACATGGGAGTAGGCACTCATATACGGAGGGCAGAGTGACCCTTGCAGTGACATAAGCTATGCCTTTCTGTGCAGGGGAGGGGTTAGTCTGTACAACTTATGTTTGAATGGCAAAAAAATGAAAAAATCAGAAAGGGAATAAAGCACCTTCTTAGATGCCTGGATGGATGTGGTATAGAACATTAATGCTGCAAGTGTGCATGATAGACTTTACATCATATTTGATGAAGAATAACTAATATGGTATCGCATGCCAAGAAAAGGGTACAGGGCACTGGCAATTACTTGTTCTCCACATATAGAAGACCACTAACACCAAAATGGAGGATATATCAGTGTCTCTGCCAGGGGAGGGGAAGGATACCCTTTAACTGGTGGTAATTTGGATGTGGGAGCTGAGTTGAACTGTTAATGATGACATGAGTATATGTAGAGGATGTACCAGATTTGTAATAGCTTTTAGATTACCTTATTGTACAGTGCACTGCATGTTAGGTAGAACTTATTCAGCAACAAGCTTCTGCATATCTGTCCACCAGGTGCCCTACACAACAAAGTATGTGTGTGGGTTTCCATTTAGAGATTATTTACCATTATGCTTGCCAGTGTGGGAGGAGTGGTTAGACATTTGTTTCAGTCCAGCAACATCAGGTGCCTTGTCTTCATGTTTTTATAGGTTATACTGGTGGAGGTTCCAGGACTTTGGGCAGTATGTGCTTGATAGCTGATGATGATAACCACAACATGCACATGGCATAGTCTGATGACACAGTGGCACAGTCAACAACACTGACATTGGAGAACTCACCAATACACACCACTGTGGAAAAGATGAGTATGCTACCTGGCCTGCAGAACAATGAATAACACCTACATGTCATGTGGGATGAGATCCAAGACTTGTGCATTTGCATGGAGTATAGGTGCAGGGGGCAAATAGTGCTGTTGAGGTAGCTATCATTGCTTCCACTGACATGTCCATGAAGCGGATGATAACTAGCATCTTGTCTACTTCTGTAGGCCATAGATGGCCTTAGATGGCTGCTCACAGACCCAGAAGTCACAGACTGTTCATAGGACAGCATCATTGTTGCTATGGCCACATTGGTCATCATACCCGACTGCAACTGGCATCACATACAAGGTCATTAACACTCCTACAGATCACTCCTAGCTCAGCTGATAGGACTGCATGCTGTCACTCTTGTAGTTATATATCATTAGTATCCCCCCCTGCCTGCAGGAAAAGCACCATATCTACTTGATGCCATCAGCTGGCTACTGGAAACCACATAGCTGTTGGTTCATAGTATGGTTTACCCCATCTGTGTGCCTGTGCATGCACCCATAATTCTACATCATCTCTGCCATGGACTGCATTGAGCTCCAAGATCACAGGCTACCACCTTACACATTCTCATTGTTCACAAGGCAGCAACACTCTGCCACTAGAGGATAAGATCCCTAACTCCCCACAACCTGTTGGCAGATTGCATGGCTATCACATTTACCTTCCATCACCTTGGCCCAATTGATTGCATTGTTGTCACTTATCACTGTGTCCTCCACTTATGCAAATAATGATGTCCTTCCCACCTTGCAATCTGTGTGGACAAGGCAATGCTTCATGCACAGCACGGCCACTCCATTCACTGTCTTGCTTATCTTGATGTGGTAATTCATGTGTCATTTTATTGTGCGCAGTGTGTATCATGGCACAAAGTTGTGAACTGCAGTATTGTGATGCATTACAACAACCTTGGTTTGCATGGGGTACCACTGAACAAACATGCTTGTACAGCCCTGCTGGAATGTTTCTCTGCTGCTGCAGCTATTTCTGCGCACCCATATTATTCAGCATGACATACACTTCAGATATCTGGCTGCAGGTCTCAGGTAAATGCTGTAGTGCATCACAGCATGCATCAAGTTAGAGGAAGTATCTTTTTAGTTGGCTGAAAGCATATTACACCATGTTATGTGCCTCTACATGTGCACTATTAAATGCTATGTCTGCCATCGTCCGGGATTTGTGGTTAGGATCATAAGCCATTGTTTCAATGTTTATCTGGCATCACTTACAACACACAGTAGTGACAACATTGTATGTACTCTGGATGCAGGATTGCATGGTGCTATACTAGCTTCTTTACCCAAATGTAGGAGCACCTACTGAGTAGACGACCCTGTATGAAGTCACTTGGCATTGGTTGCACGTGTGCCAGATATGTGAATTATGGTAAGTGCCTAGGTGGTGCACAGCAACATTATATATGGTATCAGAGGATCACACTCCACCTGACAGTTGAGGGTGAAGAGCTACCATGTAACAGGAACTGGCTTTGAGATTGATCACATATATGTGTCTTGCTCTGCTGTAACTAATAGTCTCACCAACACTGAAGCAACCTTATAACGCGGGCTACTCCTGGAGTTCAAATCAGGTGAAAGCCACAAGAGGGTATTCCTCTCTTATATGTTTCTGAATCACTACACTATGTTTGTTGCCATCATTTGCATATGAAATGTCCTTCATTTGCATCAGGAACCTCACTTGCATATCATTATGTGATCATCTTTACATGTTATATAACATACTATTTTTATCCTAATGTAGCAGCACTTCTTGTGTCATTGAATCACTTCCTCCTGAATGGTACAATGTTCTGTACTGCTATGAACAGTCCTATGTGCTGTCTATGACCACTGATTTCTTTATTTACATTGATATATGCACAGGTTATAGTTCACTACATTATGCTTCTTGCACTTTAGGAAGAAAAGATTTTTATCTCATGGTTTTCTTTAGTGTATTTTTAGTGTTTTCCTCGTAGGTAGTTAATCTTGCAGAAGTATTATATAGTTCTTTTAATTATTAACTAATATTATATTATATTATATTATATTATATTATATTATATTATATTATATTATATTATATTATATTATATTATTATTGCTAAAGGGTGGCCACTGTGGTGCAGCGGTTAGCATTGCCACCTCACAGCAAGAGGTTCTCCAGTTTGATTCTCTGCTAGGGTGCCTTCTGTGCGGAGTCTGCATGTCCTCCCTGTGGTCATGTGGGTTTCCTCCAGGTGCTCTGGTTTCCTCCCACATCTAAATGACATGCAGTAGATGGATTGCACACTCTCAATTGGCCCTAGGTGTGAGTGTGTGTGCCTTCAGTGGAAGGTTGGGCACCGGGCTGGCAACTCAACATCATAAAACTCCACTGCCATCATGAGCAGATAGATGATCTGCTGTGGCGACCCCTAACCGGGAAAAGCCAAAAGAAGAAGAATATATTATTATTGCTAAACTGTATTTCTTTTTGTTAGGTGAAGTCTCTATTAAGTATTTTCTTTCATTGTTTTTCTTTCTTTTTTTAAGATCTTGTTTTTGAAATTCTATCCATTACTTTTCTCTATGTTTTTATGAGATGTTGTTCTCTTCAGCTTCTTTTCTTTTTTCTTAGGTTGTACAAGGCTTTTGTTTTTTATCCTTATTTCTGTTTTTTTTATTTCTTTTTATAGTTCATGTTTTACTTTCTTTGTTACTATGCTTTTTCTTTAACATTTACACATTTCTTTTGTTTCCTAGATTCTTAATAGTTTGGAACACCTATTCTACTTGTTCATTGATTTGTGAATATTTAGGGCATGTATATGCATGTGTATGTGTTTTAACTCCTATTGCTTCACAAAAGTAGAGAATTTAGGACTTACAAATTGCAGACTTGTTTAGTATTACCTCATCTGGTTCATTGTGTGCAGCAAAGATAGATTTTAGTATCATGGTAACACTGTGATTGGTAGTTCATAAACAAATCACCATTCTGAATAAAATCACAAAGAAGATAATATTCATATTATTCAATATTTCATGTGCTAACATTTCACCTTTTTTGCTTTTGATTTTTGAATATGTTGTCAACATCACACTTTTTTAGCTGTCATTAATCTAATCTATCTTATGGTAAATAAGAGTGTCACTTGTTTTTTTCTTAGATTTTGTAATTACCAGATGTAACTCACAGACCCTGTGCTACTTAACATTATGATAACTTAGAATGAATAAAAACTCTGTCACATTCATGCTTATAGGCTTTACATACACAAGAGTGCATCACAATATCTAATGTCTGGAAGCACTGACTTAACATTGCCCTGCCACCCATTCTTAACTATAGCTCATAACAAATGCATTTCCTTTTCTCCTACACCCACATTCTCATTTCTTCTATCTTCAAAGAAGAATAGCTCTCAACTTCCTTTCTTGAGAATTAGAGACAAAAGCCCAAAATTCAGGGGCAATTTTTAAATATTACTCCAACTCAGTTAAAAATTTAATAGAACAACTGGATCTGAAGTTGTTAATTTTCATTCATTCCTGAACCATTGGGTTTGGATCTGACCCGCAGATCCAGCTTTGCCGGTGTTATAGCTCATGGCTAACTGAAACTCTGAAGCTCCTCCCTACCCATAATGCACCATCCACTAACATACCTCAGATCTTGTTTGCTGCTTTCACATTTAGACATGGTCAGCTTTGCTCTCGAGCATTTATAGATAAGCAGAATCTATTCTTAATTTTTTTTCTCCCAAATCTTTATTTATATAGATATACTTGTGTATTCTTATTTACCATTGCTGGTAAAGTTTTCCCATTACGTGTATAACCTTCTTAACTTTCACTTTTACACTTTGGTGTATATTCTTTAGTACCACTGTTGGTACTTATCTACCCTTTTTCTCTTTTTCCTCCCTAACAACAAAAAGTATATGTACGTATATCTATATCTTCTTCTCCTTTTACATAAAATGTGTGAGAAAGAATTTAAGAAATATAAAAAATGCAGCCATATGCTACCTTATTCTGATGCCCATGACCTTTGCATTTACTGTTTTAACCCAGAACATCTCAATATCGATTGTGAGATATGTAAGACTTTTAATCCACATGCTTTAGCAGATAGACAAAACAAATTGATATTAAAAGGGTTGTTTCTGATTTCTTTTTCAGAAGCCATATCTGGGGCCCATCCCATCCCAAAAAGGATCTGCTAAGGATGCTCCTAAAAAGTCCCTGAATAAGTCAGATTCTTCCACTCCATCTTCCACAGAGCCTCCTCTCAAGAAAGCCAGATTGGATCCAAAGCCATTCAGCTCCAAGATGTCTTTAAACCTTTGGATAAGAGTACTTCAGCTCTGAATATTCTCCCTTAAGCTCAATACTCTCCAATAATTGACCCAGTTTCATCAAGACTCCTATCTCCCTTCCTTGAGAAACAGTGGTTTAAGTTGCCATCCATTGTTTCATCTCAATCTTCCAGGAGTCTCACGGAAGCCAGAGTGGATAGAATGATGAGAAAGTTCTTCTTGGTGCAAATACAAATGATATTTTTCCAAGCTTCAACCCCTTCATGTCAGGAAGCCTGAGATAGAGCTACCCCTCCTGTAAAGGCTCCATCTCTGATCCAAAACTTTGTTTCGGAGTCCTTGGATCAGAGTTTGCTGAGACCATCAGGTTCAGATATGAGAGTACTGGTATTTTCAGATCCAAAGGTTTCTGTGAGTGCACCGCTCCAACAAGTTCAAGCCAAGTGGCTCTCAGAGCTATAATATCCAGTAGGATCCATAGTGTTGGAGTCAACTCCAAAGTTTTCAGAGCCAGAGGCCCGCACATCTCACCTCTCGCCTCTGCCTTGGGTGGATTGCCTTTGGGGCAGATGGAACCAGTGGGATAGAAGCATGCCTTCTTGCTTCCATCAGCTTCCTTCTCCTCAGGACAATCTGCCTTTGAGGTAGTGGATAGACAATTTCCTGCTTTGGCAGGATGGAGAGTGGCTCCCCCCTCCTCAGATCTAACTACTAGAGAATTCCCTGTTTTGGCAGGACAGAGGTCCTCCCCCCTCATATCTAACTTCTATGTCCCATGTGTATGTGCACAAAGAGTCTTGACACTCTAGTTCACAGGGACAGCCAGTCCAAACCCTCCAGACTACCCAGCTGGGCATCACCCTCTGTTCTGACACTTCCTCAGAACATCCCACTGAGGAAGTTTCCCTGAAGAGGAAGGGGAAAAAGGAGGCACTTAGATTCCCCTCAGGAATTTATCATGGAAGACACAGATTTTGATGAAGGGGAAGGGTCCCCCAGATCACCACCTGAAGATGTCTCATTTGGAGACATTCTGGAGATCCTCAGGCAATGGGGTGGGTGGTTCTTTCAAATCCTTCCCTGAAGGAATCAGTGTTTCTGGAATTGTTTGGATCTGGCCAACTACCTCCTGAGTAACTCTACCCACTGAAGAGCTCATTGATTTGATCTCTCAGCAGGCATGAAAGGAACCTGATATGGTTGACCCCATCCCCAAGAGACCAGACCAAATTCTGAGAGTCCCTATTAATTAATTGAAAATTCAGTCCAGTGAACGGCATTTTTGGGGCACTTACATCGAAAATGCCATTCGTTGAACAATTCATACCGAGATTGCAGTACAGTAAAGATCAGAAAATTTGCCCTTTCCTCACTGTTGTGCAATCTTGGAGTTGGTATATATAATTAGTGGGGGTGGGGGGTGCAGACCCACACAACAGCAGAATTTGATGAATGGCATTTCCGATGAAGTACCATTCATTGAAGTGAGTGTTTGCTGATTTAATATAGACCAGAATTCTGGCACCTCTGACAGGAAGAGAGCACTGGATTAAGGGAGCACCTGTAGATGCCATTGTCATGGCATGGGCCATAGAAAAGGAACTTGAAGAGCAGAGTTCCATTGTCCATCCCCCTAACAGAGAGTCTGGTACTTTGGACGGGCTCGGGAAGTGTGTTTATGCTATAGCGACCTTTGCTCTTAGGTCACTGAATTACCTAGCACATTTTACAGGATTACAAAGAGATTTGATTAAATAACTTTTAAATACTCTTTCATGGTCTAGTACTGCAGAGGCTCAAGTTACAGTAGCCTCACAGTTGGCAACCACTCAATCCATCTCTAACTCATCCATGAGGCTCATCTCTCATGCAGCCGAGGGTACCTCGAGGGCAGCAGGTTTAGGTATCTCAATAAGGTGACCTGCCTGGATGTGCTTGTGGGATTTTCTGGAGCCCTTCAAGCCTTCTTTCATCAATGCTCCCTTTGATGGATCTTCTTTGTTTTGCCCAATGAAGGCTCCAGGTGCAAGAAGGATAGAAAGACTCTCTGTGCTACAGGAGAATGTTTTTCAACCCCACAAAGGACCTTTTTAAGGAACCAATGTGAGGAACGAAAGATGTGGTTCAAAAAATCTCAGTGTTTTTCCAAGATCCATATGAAAATAGTTCCTCCAGAGGCAGAGGGGGGAATGATAATGGAAGATGCCACCCACATGTCAGAGGTGGTTCACAAAACCAAGGATCTAGAGATTCCTTTTCTGACAGACCCTACCAGGGCTCCTGAAAGAGGCTAGATTGTCTCCTGTGGAAGCAATTGTGGGTTGATTATCCATTCACCAGACACCCTGGCTAGAGATAAGAAAAGATACTTGTGTGCAGAGGATCATTTCCAAAGGTTGTATAATCCCCTTTTTCCCTCCATCCCCAACTATATGAAAAATTCCCAATGTTCCACCCAGTCAGAGGAAAGAAGAAGCAATTCAAATATAAAAGCTGCTAGAAAAAAAGAGTCATCCATGAGGTCCCACTAGACCAAATAGAATCCAGAACTTGCTCAAGATTATTTTTAGTGCCAAAGAAAACAGGGGAATGGAGACCAATTTTGGATTGCATTATTTATTTATTTATTTTATTTTACATTTGTTAACCGGGAGAGTCCGACTGGATACATGTCCATTTTCAGCGGAGGCCCGGGGAGAAAAGCTCCAAGTACATAACAGACATATGAACATTGTTAATGCAAAAAAGGAAGATAGTTGAGTTCTAAATACAATATAAAGATACATCACATCTTGGGAAAAAAAAAAAACAACAGCAGCATATAAAAAAAAAAACATAGGTCAGTTACAAAGGCGAGGCGCCTTGTTAAAAAGCGGTTAAGGATAGTGAGGTAAGAGAAGGGTAAATGATAGTGGTTAATCAGGTTTGGAACAGGGACATTGCCAGAGAGTATTGAGATGGGGTTTAAGCTTTTTTTTTGAATTGTAGGAGTGAGGGTTCTGAGGTGAGCATGGTCGGTAGGGAGTTCCACATTTTACCTACAAAGTTTGAGAATAGAGAATCCCCAGCAGAATTATTGGCTTTGGTAGTTTGAGCTAAGATCTTATTGGAGGAGCGTAAAGACTGCAGGTTAATATAGGGGTTAATGATGTTTTTCAGAGCTGGTGTTTTCTCTGGGTGATACAGTATCTGGTGAGCCGTTTTGAGTTGGTTGAAATGGAGTTGGCTGGAAAACTCTAACCACCCTAGTTGCTTCAAGTTAGTGCAGTGGTGCGTTCTAAAGGTGGAATTTGTGGCAAATCTAGCTATGTGATTGTAACAAGAAGCAAGTTTGTTAAGGGTTGTCTTGTTTAGGTTTGTAAAGAGGGGGAGGCATAGAAAAGAGTTGATAGTAGGTGTGTGCTGGCAATTGTAATTTTAGCGTGAGGAGTGAGAAAGTGTTTTACTTTATAGAGAGAGCTAAGCTTTTATTGACGGTTTTGATGGTAAGATTGAAATGGGTGTCAAATTTAAGGGAGTTATCAATGGTAACACCTAATAGCTTTGTGTGAGCTTCTGGTGATATAGTGATTCCATTGGAGGATGTAATAGAGAAGGTGGCCGCAAGAGTCTTGTTAGTGGGTGCGAAAGTAAGTAGTTTTGTTTTGTTGGGGTTGAGAACTAGTTGTCGACTTGAGAACCATTTTCTATTAGGTTGAAGGTGTCTTGGGTTGAAGCAGTGAGGTCTGCCAGGTTGGAGGCAGTGCTGATGATAGTCGAATCATCTGCATATTGAATGCATGTGGCATGGGGGTGATTGTGGGCAGGTCATTAACAAAGATGGTGAAGAGAAGAGGGCCAAGAATAGATCCTTGGGGAACTCCAAGTGTAACAGGTAGGCATGTAGATAATTTGTCCTGCCATAGAACAGCCTGTTGCCTATTGGACAGGTAGGATTGGAACCATTTCAGCGTGGAATTGCTGAGTGATAGTTTTTTTAATGTATGGAAGAGTTGAATGTGGTTCACCATATCAAAGGCCTTGGAGAGGTCTAAGAAAAGAGCAGATGATAGTTTATTATTGTTTCTTTTTTGGGGGGGGAAGATTTGGTGATAGAGAAGATTTTTTTTGGCCTATAGGTCTGTAGTTGGTTAGCTCTAGTGATCCCTTTGGGGAACTCCAAGT